>NW_025958580.1:0-24481 GCF_023159225.1 Perognathus longimembris pacificus | reverse complement strand
GATTTGTGGTGAGGGGAGAGAGATAAAAGCTCATTTAGGAACGACATGAACATGCTGCGTAGGTAGCTGTTTATCAGTAAATATCTCCACTGAGATTAAGAAAAGCAGTACCTTAAAAAATTAAGTACTTCCTGGTATGGTTACTGTACTGGTAACTCCCCAAAAGAATCTGGATTGCGGTGAGGGAACAAAGAAAAAAGCTCATTTAGGACCTCCACTTTCGAAGGGGTAGGCAGCTGTATATCAGGGAGTAAACCTTCTGAGAATAAAAACAGCTGGATCTTGTTAAGGTAATTACACAGGGGAAAGGATAATGTACTGGGAACTCCTCAGAAGAATCTGATTTTTGGTGCGGGGAGAGAGATAAAAGCTCATTTAGGAACGACATGAACATGCTGCGTAGGTAGCTGTTTATCAGTAAATATCTCCACTGAGATTAAGAGAAGAAGTAGCTTAATAAATTAAGTACTTCCTGGTATCGGTTACTGTACTGGTAACTCCCCAAAAGAATCTGGATTGTGGTGAGGGAACAGAGAAAAAAGCTCATTTAGGACGTGCACTTACGAAGGGGATACGCAGCTGTATATCAGGGAGTAAACCTTCTGAGAATATAAACAGCTGGAGCTTGTTAAGGTAAGTACACAGGGAAAGGATAATGTACTGGGAACTCCTCAGAAGAATCTGATTTGTGGTGAGTGGAGAGAGATAAAAGCTCATTTAGGAACGACATGAACATGCTGCGTAGGTAGCTGTTTATCAGTAAATATCTCCACTGAGATTAAGAAAAGCAGAAGCTTAATAAATTAAGTACTTCCTGGTATGGTTACTGTACTGGTAACTCCCCAAAAGAATCTGGATTGTGGTGAGGGAACAGAGAAAAAAGCTCATTTAGGACCTGCACATACGAAGGGGGTAGGCAGCTGTATATCAGGGGGTAAAACTTCTGAGAATAAAAACAGCTGGAGCTTGTTAAGGTAATTACACAGGGGAAAGGATAATGTACTGGGAACAATTCAGAAGAATCTGATTTGTGGTGAGGGGAGAGAGATAAAAGCTCATTTAGGAACGACATGAACATGCTGCGTAGGTAGCTGTTTATCAGTAAATATCTCCACTGAGATTAAGAAAAGCAGTAGCTTAAAAAATTAAGTACTTCCTGGTATGGTTACTGTACTGGTAACTCCCCAAAAGAATCTGGATTGTGGTGAGGGAACAAAGAAAAAAGCTCATTTAGGACCTCCACTTTCGAAGGGGTAGGCAGCTGTATATCAGGGAGTAAACCTTCTGAGAATAAAAACAGCTGGAGCTTGTTAAGGTAATTACACAGGGGAAAGGATAATGTACTGGGAACTCCTCAGAAGAATCTGATTTGTGGTGACGGGAGAGAGAAAAAAGCTCATTTAGGAACGACATGAACATGCTGCGTAGGTAGCTGCTTATCAGTAAATATCTCCACTGAGATTACGAAAAGCAGTAGCTTAATAAATTAAGTACTTCCTGGTATGGTTCCTGTACTGGTAACTCCCCAAAAGAATCTGGATTGTGGTGAGGGAACGGAGAAAAAAGCTCATTTAGGACCTGCACTTACGAAGGGGGTAGGCAGCTGTATATCAGGGAGTAAACCTTCTGATAATAAAAACAGCTGGAGCTTGTTAAGGTAATTACACAGGGGAAAGGATAATGTACTGGGAACTCCTCAGAAGAATCTGATTTATGGTGAGGGGAGAGAGATAAAAGCTCATTTAGGAACGACATGAACATGCTGCGTAGGTAGCTGTTTATCAGTAAATATCTCCACTGAGATTAAGAAAAGCAGTAGCTTAATAAATTAAGTACTTCCTGGTATGGTTACTGTACTGGTAACTCCCCAAAAGAATCTGGATTGTGGTGAGGGAACAGAGAAAAAAGCTCATTTAGGACCTGCACTTACGAAGGGGGTAGGCAGCTGTATATCAGGGGGTAAACTTTCTGAGAATAAAAACAGCTGGAGCTTGTTAAGGTAATTACACAGGGGAAAGGATAATGTACTGGGAACTCCTGCGAAGAATCTGATTTGTGGTGAGGGGAGAGAGCTAAAAGCTCATTTAGGAACGACATGAACATGCTGCGTAGGTAGCTGGTTATTAGTAAATATCTCCACTGAGATTAAGAAAAGCAGTAGCTTAATAAATTAAGTACTTACTGGTATGGTTCCTGTACTGGTAACTCCCAAAAGAATCTGGATTGTGGTGAGGGGACAGAGATAAAAGCTCATTTAGGACCTGCACTTACGAAGGGGGTAGGCAGCTGTATATCAGGGAGTAAACCTTCTGAGAATAAAAACAGCTGGAGCTTGTTAAGGTAATTACACAGGGGAAAGGATAATGTACTGGGAACTCCTCAGAAGAATCTGATTTGTGCTGAGGGGAGAGAGATAAAAGCTCATTTAGGAAGGACATGAACATGCAGCGTAGGTAGCTGTTTATCAGTAAATATCTTCACTGAGGTTAAGAAAAGCAGTAGCTTAATAAATTAAGTACTTCCTGCTATGGATACTGTACAGGTAACTCCCCAAAAGAATCTGGATTGTGGTGAGGGAACAGAGAAAAAAGGTCATTGAGGACCTTCACTTATGAAGGGGGTAGGCAGCTGTATATCAGGGAGTAAACCTTCTGAGAATAAAAACAGCTGGAGCTTGTTAAGGTAATTACACAGGGGAAAGGATAATGTACTGGGAACTCCTCAGAAGAATCTGATTTGTGGTGAGGGGAGAGAGATAAAAGCTCATTTAGGAACGACTTGAACATGCTGCGTAGGTAGCTGTTTATCAGTAAATATCTCCACTGAGATTAAGAAAAGCAGTAGCTTGGCTGGGGATATGGCCTAGTGGCAAGAGTGCCTGCCTCGTATACATGAGGCCCTGGGTTCGATTCCCCAGCACCACATATACAGAAAATGGCCAGAAGTTGCGCTGCGGCTCATGTGGCAGAGTGCTAGCCTTGAGCAAAAAGAAGCCAGGGACAGTGCTCAGGCCTTGAGTCCAAGTTCCAGGACTGGCCAAAAAAAAAAAAAAGAAAAGGAGTAGCTTAATAAATTAAGTACTTCCTGGTATGGTTACTGTACTCGTAACTCCCCAAAAGAATCTGGATTGTGGTGAGGGAACAGAAAAAAAAGCTCATTTAGGACCGGCACTTACGAAGGGGGAGGCAGCTGTATATCAGGGAGTAAACCTTCTGAGAATAAAAACAGTTGGAACTTGTTAAGGTAATTACACAGGGGAAAGGATAATGTACTGGGAACTCCTCAGAAGAATCTGATTTGTGGTGAGGGGAGAGAGATAAAGCTCATTTAGGAACGACATGAACATGCTGCGTATGTAGCTGTTTATCAGTAAATATCTCCACTGAGATTAAGAAAAGCAGTAACTTAATAAATTAAGTACTTCCTGGTATGGTTACTGTACTGGTAACTCCCCAAAAGAATCTGGATTATGGTGAGGGAACAGAGAAAAAAGCTCATTTAGGACCTGCACTTACGAACGGGATACCAAGCAGTATATCAGGGAGTAAACCTTCTGAGAATAAAAACAGCTGGAGCTTGTTAAGGTAATTACACAGAGAAAAGGATAATGTACTGGGAACTCCTCAGAAGAATCTGATTTGTGGTGAGGGAAGAGAGATAAAAGCTCATTTAGGAACGACATGATCATGCTGCGTATGTAGCTGTTTATCAGTAAATATCTCCACTGAGATTAAGAAAAGCAGTAGCTTAATAAATTAAGTACTTCCTGGTATGGTTACTGTACTGGTCACTCCCCAAAAGAATCTGGATTGTGGTGAGGGAACAGAGAAAAAAGCTCATTTAGGACGTGCACTTACGAAGGGGATACGCAGCTGTATATCAGGGAGTAAACCTTCTGAGAATAAAAACACCTGGAGCTTGTTAAGGTAAGTACACAGGGGAAAGGATAATGTACTGGGAACTCCTCAGAAGAATCTGATTTGTGGTGAGGGGAGAGAGATAAAAGCTCATTTAGGAAGGACATGAACATGCTGCGTAGGTAGCTGTTTATCAGTAAATATCTCCACTGAGATTAAGAAAAGCAGTAGCTTAATAAATTAAGTACTTCCTGGTATGGTTACTGTACTGGTAACTCCCCAAAAGAATCTGGATTGTGGTGAGGGAACAGAGAAAAATCTCATTTAGGACCTGCACTTACGAAGGGGGTAGGCAGCTGTATTTCAGGGAGTAAACCTTCTGAGAATAAAAACAGCTGGAGCTTGTTAAGGTAATTACACAGGGGAAAGGATAATGTACTGGGAACTCCTCAGAAGAATCTGATTTGTGGTGAGGGGAGAGAGATAAAAGCTCACTTAGGAACGACATGAACATGCGGCGTACGTAGCTGTTTATCAGTAAATATCTCCACTGAGATTAAGAAAAGCAGTAGCTTAATAAATTAAGTACTTCTTGGTATGGATACTGTACTGGTAACTCCCCAAAACAATCTGGATTGTGGTGAAGGAGCAGAGAAAAAGTTCAATTAGGACCTGCACTTACGAAGGGGGTAGGCAGCTGTATATCAGGGAGTAAACCTTCTGAGAATAAAAACAGCTGGAGCTTGTTAAGGTAATTACACAGGGGAAAGGATAATGTACTGGGAACTCCTCAGAAGAATCTGATTTGTGGTGAGGGGTGAGAGATAAAAGCTCATTTAGGAACGACATGAACATGCTGCGTAGGTAGCTGTTTATCAGTAAATATCTCCACTGAGATTAAGAAAAGCAGTAGCTTAATAAATTAAGTACTTCCTGGAATGGTTACTGTACTGGTAACTCCCCAAAAGAATCTGGATTGTGGTGAGGGAACAGAGAAAAAAGCTCATTTAGGACCTGCACTTACGAAGGGGGTAGGCAGCTGTATATCAGGGAGTAAACCTTATGAGAATAAAAACAGCTGGAGCTTGTTAAGGTAATTACACAGGGGAAAGGATAATGTACTGGCAACTCCTCAGAAGAATCTGATTTGTGGTGAGAGGAGAGAGTTTAAAGCTCATTTAGGAACGACATGAAAATGCTGCGTAGGTAGCTGTTTATCAGTAAATATCTCCACTGAGATTAGAAAAGCAGTAGCTTAATAAATTAAGTACTTCCTGGTATGGATACTGTACTGGTAACTCCCCAAAACAATCTGGATTGAGGCTCGGGAACAGAGAAAAAAGCTCATTTAGGACCTGCACTTACGAAGGGGGTAGGCAGCTGTATATCAGGGAGTAAACCTTCTGAGAATAAAAACAGCTGGAGCTTGTTAAGGTAATTACACAGGGGAAAGGATAATGTACTGGGAACTCCTCAGAAGAATCTGATTTGTGGTGAGGGGTGAGAGATAAAAGCTCATTTAGGAACGACATGAACATGCTGCGTACGTAGCTGTTTATCAGTAAATATCTCCACTGAGATAAAGAAAAGCAGTAGCTTAATAAATTAAGTACTTCCTGCTATGGTTACTGTACTGGTAACTCCCCAAAAGAATCTGGATTGTGGTGAGGGAACAGAGAAAAAAGCTCATTTAGTACCTGCACTTACGAAGGGGGTAGGCAGCAGTATATCAGGGAGTAAACTTTCTGAGAATAAAAACAGCTGGAGATGGTTAAGGTAATTACACAGGGGAAAGGATAAAGTATTGGGAACTCCTCAGAAGAATCTGATTTGTGGTGAGGGGAGAGAGATAAAAGCTCATTTAGGAACGACATGAACATGCTGCGTAGGTAGCTGTTTTTTCAGTAAATATCTCCACTGAGATTGAGAAAAGCAGTAGCTTAATAAATTAAGTACTTCCTGGTATGGTTACTGTACTGGTAACTCCCCAAAAGAATCTGGATTATGGTGACGGAACAGAGAAAAAAGCTCATTTACGACCTGCACTTACGAAGGGGGTAGGCAGCTGTATATCAGGGAGTAAACCTTCTGAGAATAAAAACAGCTGGAGCTTGTTAAGGTAATTACACAGGGGAAAGGATAATGTACTGGGAACTCCTCAGAAGAATCTTATTTGTGGTAAGGGGAGAGAGATAAAAGCTCATTTAGGAACGACATGAACATGCTGCGTAGGTAGCTGTTTATCAGTAAATATCTCCACTGAGAATAAGAAAAGCAGTAGCTTAATAAATTAAGTACTTCCTGGTATGGTTACTGTACTGGTAACTCCCCAAAAGAATCTGGATTGTGGTGAGGGAACAGAGAAAAAAGCTCATTTAGGACCTGCACTTACGAAGGGGGTAGGCAGCTGTATATCAGGGAGTAAACCTTCTGAGAATAAAAACAGCTGGAGCTTGTTAAGGTAATTGGAACTCCTCAGAAGAATCTGATTTGTGGTGAGGGGAGAGAGATAAAAGCTCATTTAGGAACGACATGAACATGCTGCGTAGGTAGCTGTTTATCAGTAAATATCTCCACTGAGATTAAGAAAAGCAGTAGCTTAATAAATTAAGTACTTCCTGGTATGGTTACTGTACTGGTAACTCCCCAAAAGAATCTGGATTGTGGTGAGGGAACAGAGAAAAATCTCATTTAGGACCTGCACTTACGAAGGGGGTAGGCAGCTGTATTTCAGGGAGTAAACCTTCTGAGAATAAAAACAGCTGGAGCTTGTTAAGGTAATTACACAGGGGAAAGGATAATGTACTGGGAACTCCTCAGAAGAATCTGATTTGTGGTGAGGGGAGAGAGATAAAAGCTCATTTAGGAACGACATGAACATGCTGCGTACGTAGCTGTTTATCAGTAAATATCTCCACTGAGATTAAGAAAAGCAGTAGCTTAATAAATTAAGTACTTCTTGTATGGTTACTGTACTGGTAACTCCCCAAAAGAATCTGGATTGTAGTGAAGGAGCAGAGAAAAAAGTTCAATTAGGACCTGCACTTACGAAGGGGGTAGGCAGCTGTATATCAGGGAGTAAACCTTCTGAGAATAAAAACAGCTGGAGCTTGTTAAGGTAATTACACAGGGGAAAGGATAATGTACTGGGAACTCCTCAGAAGAATCTGATTTGTGGTGAGGGGTGAGAGATAAAAGCTCATTTAGGAACGACAAGAACATGCTGCGTAGGTAGCTGTTTATCAGTAAATATCTCCACTGAGATTAAGAAAAGCAGTAGCTTAATAAATTAAGTACTTCCTGGAATGGTTACTGTACTGGTAACTCCCCAAAAGAATCTGGATTGTGGTGAGGGAACAGAGAAAAAAGCTCATTTAGGACCTGCACTTACGAAGGGGGTAGGCAGCTGTATATCAGGGAGTAAACCTTCTGAGAATAAAAACAGCTGGAGCTTGTTAAGGTAATTACACAGGGGAAAGGATAATGTACTGGCAACTCCTCAGAAGAATCTGATTTGTGGTGATCTGAGAGAGATAAAAGCTCATTAGGAACGACATGAACATGCTGCGTACGTAGCTGTTTATCAGTAAATATCTCCACTGAGATAAAGAAAAGCAGTAGCTTAATAAATTAAGTACTTCCAGGTATGGTTACTGTACTGGTAACTCCCCAAAAGAATCTGGATTGTGGTGAGGGAACAGAGAAAAACGCTCATTTAGGACCTGCACTTACGAAGGGTGTAGGCATCAGTATTTCAGGGAGTAAACTTTCTGAGAATAAAAACAGCTGGAGATGGTTAAGGTAATTACACAGGGGAAAGGATAAAGTATTGGGAACTCCTCAGAAGAATCTGATTTGTGGTGAGGGGAGAGAGATAAAAGCTCATTTAGGAACGACATGAACATGCTGCGTAGGTAGCTGTTTATCAGTAAATATCTCCACTGAGATTAAGAAAAGCAGTAGCTTAATAAATTAAGTACTTCCTGGTATGGTTACTGTACTGGTAACTCCCCAAAAGAATCTGGATTGTGGTGAGGGAACAGAGAAAAAAGCTCATTTAGGACCTGCACTTACGACGGGGGTAGGCAGCTGTATATCAGGGAGTAAACCTTCGCAGAATAAAAACAGCTGGAGCTTGTTAAGGTAATTACACGGGGAAAGGATAATGTACTGGGAACTCCTCAGAAGAATCTGATTTGTGGTGAGGGGAGAGAGATAAAAGCTCATTTAGGAACGACATGAACATGCTGCGTAGGTAGCTGTTTATCAGTAAATATCTCCACTGAGATTAAGAAAAGCAGTAGCTTAATAAATTAAGTACTTCCTGGTATGGTTACTGTACTGGTAACTCCCCAAAAGAATCTGGATTATGGTGACGGAACAGAGAAAAAAGCTCATTTACGACCTGCACTTACGAAGGGGGTAGGCAGCTGTATATCAGGGAGTAAACCTTCTGAGAATAAAAACAGCTGGAGCTTGTTAAGGTAATTACACAGGGGAAAGGATAATGTACTGGGAACTCCTCAGAAGAATCTTATTTGTGGTAAGGGGAGAGAGATAAAAGCTCATTTAGGAACGACATGAACATGCTGCGTAGGTAGCTGTTTATCAGTAAATATCTCCACTGAGATTAAGAAAAGCAGTAGCTTAATAAATTAAGTACTTCCTGGTATGGTTACTGTACTGGTAACTCCCCCAAAAGAATCTGGATTGTGGTGAGGGAACAGAGAAAAAAGCTCATTTAGGACCTGCACTTACGAAGGGGGTAGGCAGCTGTATATCAGGGAGTAAACCTTCTGAGAATAAAAACAGCTGGAGCTTGTTAAGGTAATTACACAGGGGAAAGGATAATGTACTGGGAACTCCTCAGAAGAATCTGATTTGTGGTGAGGGGAGAGAGATAAAAGCTCATTTAGGAACGACATGAACATGCTGCGTAGGTAGCTGTTTATCAGTAAATATCTCCACTGAGATTAAGAAAAGCAGTAGCTTAATAAATTAAGTACTTCCTGGTATGGGTACTGTACTGGTCACTCCCCAAAAGAATCTGGATTGTGGTGAGGGAACAGAGAAAAAAGCTCATTTAGGACGTGCACTTACGAAGGGATACGCAGCTGTATATCAGGGAGTAAACCTTCTGAGAATAAAAACAGCTGGAGCTTGTTAAGGTAAGTACACAGGGGAAAGGATAATGTACTGGGAACTCCTCAGAAGAATCTGATTTGTGGTGAGGGGAGAGAGATAAAAGCTCATTTAGGAACGACATGAACATGCTGCGTAGGTAGCTGTTTATCAGTAAATATCTCCACTGAGATTAAGAAAAGCAGTAGCTTAATAAATTAAGTACTTCCTGGTATGGTTACTGTACTGGTAACTCCCCAAAAGAATCTGGATTGTGGTGAGGGAACAGAGAAAAATCTCATTTAGGACGTGCACTTACGAAGGGGGTAGGCAGCTGTATTTCAGGGAGTAAACCTTCTGAGAATAAAAACAGCTGGAGCTTGTTAAGGTAATTACACAGGGGAAAGGATAATGTACTGGGAACTCCTCAGAAGAATCTGATTTGTGGTGAGGGGAGAGAGATAAAAGCTCATTTAGGAACGACATGAACATGCTGCGTACGTAGCTGTTTATCAGTAAATATCTCCACTGAGATTAAGAAAAGCAGTAGCTTAATAAATTAAGTACTTCTTGGTATGGTTACTGTACTGGTAACTCCCCAAAAGAATCTGGATTGTAGTGAAGGAGCAGAGAAAAAAGTTCAATTAGGACCTGCACTTACGAAGGGGGTAGGCAGCTGTATATCAGGGAGTAAACCTTCTGAGAATAAAAACAGCTGGAGCTTGTTAAGGTAATTACACAGGGGAAAGGATAATGTACTGGGAACTCCTCAGAAGAATCTGATTTGTGGTGAGGGGTGAGAGATAAAAGCTCATTTAGGAACGACATGAACATGCTGCGTAGGTAGCTGTTTATCAGTAAATATCTCCACTGAGATTAAGAAAAGCAGTAGCTTAATAAATTAAGTACTTCCTGGAATGGTTACTGTACTGGTAACTCCCCAAAAGAATCTGGATTGTGGTGAGGGAACAGAGAAAAAAGCTCATTTAGGACCTGCACTTACAAAGGGGGTAGGCAGCTGTATATCAAGGAGTAAACCTTCTGAGAATAAAAACAGCTGGAGCTTGTTAAGGTAATTACACAGGGGAAAGGATAATGTACTGGGAACTCCTCAGAAGAATCTGATTTGTGGTGAGGGGTGAGAGATAAAAGCTCATTTAGGAACGACATGAACATGCTGCGTAGGTAGCTGTTTATCAGTAAATATCTCCACTGAGATTAAGAAAAGCAGTAGCTTAATAAATTAAGTACTTCCTGGAATGGTTACTGTACTGGTAACTCCCCAAAAGAATCTGGATTGTGGTGAGGGAACAGAGAAAAAAGCTCATTTAGGACCTGCACTTACAAAGGGGGTAGGCAGCTGTATATCAGGGAGTAAACCTTCTGAGAATAAAAACAGCTGGAGCTTGTTAAGGTAATTACACAGGGGAAAGGATAATGTACTGGGAACTCCTCAGAAGAATCTGATTTGTGGTGAGGGGAGAGAGATAAAAGGTCATTTAGGAACGACATGAACATGCTGCATACGTAGCTGTTTATCAGTAAATATCTCCACTGAGATTAAGAAAAGCAGTAGCCTAATAAATTAAGTACTTCCGGGTATGGTTACTGTACTGGTAACTCCCTAAAAGAATCTGGATTGTGGTGAGGGAACAGAGAAAAAAGCTCATTTAGGACCTGCACTTACGAATGGGGTAGGCAGCTGTATATCAGGGAGTAAACCTTCTGAGAATAAAAACAGATGAGCTTATTAAGGTAATTACACAGGGGAAAGGATAATGTACTGGGAACTCCTCAGAAGAATCTGATTTGTGGTGATCTGAGAGAGATAAAAGCTCATTTAGGAACGACATGAACATGCTGCGTACGTAGCTGTTTATCAGTAAATATCTCCACTGAGATAAAGAAAAGCAGTAGCTTAATAAATTAAGTACTTCCAGGTATGGTTACTGTACTGGTAACTCCCCAAAAGAATCTGGATTGTGGTGAGGGAACAGAGAAAAAAGCTCATTTAGGACCTGCACTTACGAAGGGTGTAGGCAGCAGTATGTCAGGGAGTAAACTTTCTGAGAATAAAAACAGCTGGAGATGGTTAAGGTAATTACACAGGGGAAAGGATAAAGTATTGGGAACTCCTCAGAAGAATCTGATTTGTGGTGAGGGGAGAGAGATAAAAGCTCATTTAGGAACGACATGAACATGCTGCAAACGTCGATGTTTATCAGTAAATATCTCCACTGAGATAAAGAAAAGCAGTAGCTTAATAAATTAAGTACTTCCTGGTATGGTTACTGTACTGGTAACTCCCCAAAAGAATCTGGATTGTGGTGAGGGAACAGAGAAAAAAGCTCATTTAGGACCTGCACTTACGACGGGGGTAGGCAGCTGTATATCAGGGAGTAAACCTTCGCAGAATAAAAACAGCTGGAGCTTGTTAAGGTAATTACACGGGGAAAGGATAATGTACTGGGAACTCCTCAGAAGAATCTGATTTGTGGTGAGGGGAGAGAGATAAATGCTCATTTAGAAACGACATGAACATGGTGCATAGGTAGCTGTTTATCAGTAAATATCTCCACTGAGATTAAGAAAAGCAGTAGCTTAATAAATTAAGTACTTCCTGGTATGGTTACTGTACTGGTAACTCCCCAAAAGAATCTGGATTATGGTGAGGAAACAGAGAAAAAAGCTCATTTAGGACCTGCACTTACGAAGGGGGTAGGCAGCTGTATATCAGGGAGTAAACCTTCTGAGAATAAAAACAGCTGGAGCTTGTTAAGGTAATTACACAGGGGAAAGGATAATGTACTGGGAACTCCTCAGAAGAATCTGATTTGTGGTGAGGGGAGAGAGATAAAAGCTCATTTAGGAACGACATGAACATGCTGGGTAGGTAGCTGTTTATCAGTAAATATCTCCACTGAGATTAAGAAAAGCAGTAGCTTAATAAATTAAATACTCCCTGGTATGGTTACTGTACTGGTAACTCCCCAAAAGAATCTGGATTGTGGTGAGGGAACAGAGAAAAAAGCTCATTTAGGACCTGCAATTAAGAAGGTGGTAGGCAGCAGTATATCAGGGAGTATACCTTCTGAGAATAAAAAAGCTGGAGCTTGTTAAGGAAATTACACAGGGGAAAGGATAATGTACTGGGAACTCCTCAGAAGAATCTGATTTGTGGTGAGGGGAGAGAGATAAAAGCTCATTTAGCAACGACATGAACATGCTGCGTAGGTAGCTGTTTATCAGTAAATATCTCCACTGAGATTAAGAAAAGCAGTAGCTTAATAAATTAAGTACTTCCTCGAATGGTTACTGTACTGGTAACTCCCCAAAAGAATCTGGATTGTGGTGAGGGAACAGATTAAAAAGCTCATTTAGGACCTGCACTTACGAAGGGGGTATGCAGCTGTATATCAGGGAGTAAACCTTCTGAGAATAAAAACAGCTGGAGCTTGTTAAGGTAATTACACAGAGTAAATGATAATGTACTGGGAACACCTCAGAAGAATCTGATTTGTGGTGAGGTGAGAGAGATAAATGCTCATTTAAGAACGACATGAACATGCTGCGTAGGTAGCTGTTTATCAGTAAATATCTCCACTGAGATTAAGAAAAGCAGTAGCTTAATAAATTAAGTACTTCCTGGTATGGGAATTGTACTGATAACTCCCCAAAAGAATCTGGATTGTGGTGAGGGAACAGAGAAAAAAGCTCATTTAGGACCTGCACTTACGAAGGGGATAGGCAGCAGTATATCAGGGAGTAAACCTTCTGAGAATAAAAACAGCTGGAGCTTTGTAAGGTAATTACACAGGGGAAAGGATAATGTACAGTGAACTCCTCAGAAGAATCTGATTTGTGGTGAGGGGAGAGAGATAAAAGCTCATTTAGGAATGATATGAACATGCTGCGTAGGTAGCTGTTTATCAGTAAATATCTCCACTGAGATTAAGAAAAGCAGTAGCTTAATAAATTAAATACTTCCTTCTATGGATACTGTACTGGTAACTCCCCAAAAGAATCTGGATTGTGGTGAGGGAACAGAGAGAAAAGCTCATTTTGGACCTGCACTTAAGAAGCGGGTAGGCAGCTGAATATCAGGGAGTAAACCTTCTGAGAATAAAAACAGCTGGAGCTTGTTAAGGTAATTACACAGGGGAAAGGATAATGTACCGGGAACTCCTCAGAAGAATCTGATTTGTGGTGAGGGGAGAGAGATAAAAGCTCATTTAAGAACGACATGAACATGCAGCGTAGGTAGCTGTTTATCAGTAAATATCTCCACTGAGATTAAGAAAAGCAGTAGCTTAATAAATTAAGTACTTCCTGGTATGGTTACTGTACTGGTAACTCCCCAAAAGAATCTGGATTGTGGTGAGGGAACCGAGAAAAAAGCTCATTAAGACCTGCGCTTACGAAGGGGTTAGGCAGCTTTATATCAGGGAGTAAACCTTCTGAGAATAAAAACAGCTATAGCTTCTTAAGGTAATTACACAGGGGAAAGGGTAATGTACCGGGAACTCCTCAGAAGAATATGATTTGTGGTGAGGGGAGAGAGATAAAAGCTCATTTAGGAACGACAGGAATATGCTGCGTACGTAGCTGTTTATCAGTAAATATCTCCACTGAGATTAAGAAAAGCAGTAGCTTAATAAATTAAGTAATTCCTGGTATGGTTACTGTACTGGTAACTCCCAAAAAGAATCTGGATTTTGGTGAGGGAATGCAGAAAAAAGCTCATTTAGGACCTGCACTTACGAAGGGGGTAGGCAGCTGTATATCAGGGAGTAAACCTTCTGAGAATAAAAACAGCTGGAGCTTGTTAAGGTAATTACACAGGGGAAAGGATAATGTACTGGGAACTCCTCAGAAGAATCTGATTTGTGGTGAGGGGAGAGAGATAAAAGCCCATTTATGAACGACATGAACATGCTGCGTACGTAGCTGTTTATCAGTAAATATCACCCCTGAGACTAAGAAAAGCAGTAGCTTAATAAACTAAGTACTTCCTGGTATGGTTACTGTACTGGTAACTCCCCAAAAGAATCTGGATTGTGGTAAGGGAAC
Organism: Perognathus longimembris pacificus; assembly: GCF_023159225.1. NCBI lineage: Eukaryota > Metazoa > Chordata > Mammalia > Rodentia > Heteromyidae > Perognathus > Perognathus longimembris. The sequence continues at coordinate 10,433 of NW_025958580.1, read as the reverse complement.
AGAGAAAAAAGCTCATTTAGGACCTTTACTTACGAAGGGGGTAGGCAGCTCTATATCAGGGAGTAAACTTTCTGAGAAGAAAAACAGCTGGAGCTTGATAAGGTAATTACATAGGGGAAAGGATAATGTACTGGGAACTCCTCAGAAGAATCTGATTTGTGGTGAGGGGAGAGAGATAAAAGCTCATTTAGGAACGACATGAACATGCTGGGTAGGTAGCTGTTTATCAGTAAATATCTCCACTGAGATTAAGAAAAGCAGTAGCTTAATAAATTAAATACTCCCTGGTATGGTTACTGTACTGGTCACTCCCCAAAAGAATCTGGATTGTGGTGAGGGAACAGAGAAAAAAGCTCATTTAGGACCTGCAATTAAGAAGGGGGTAGGCAGCAGTATATCAGGGAGTATACCTTCTGAGAATAAAAAAAGCTGGAGCTTGTTAAGCAAATTACACAGGGGAAAGGATAATGTACTGGGAACTCCTCAGAAGAATCTGATTTGTGGTGAGGGGAGAGAGATAAAAGCTCATTTAGCAACGACATGAACATGCTGCGTAGGTAGCTGTTTATCAGTAAATATCTCCACTGAGATTAAGAAAAGCAGTAGCTTAATAAATTAAGTACTTCCTCGAATGGTTACTGTACTGGTAACTCCCCAAAAGAATCTGGATTCTGGTGAGGGAACGGAGAAAAAAGCTCATTAAGACCTGCACTTACGAAGGGGGTAGGCAGCTGCATATCAGGGAGTAAACCTTCTGAGAATAAAAACAGCTGGAGCTTGTTAAGGTAATTACACAGGGGAAAGGATAATGTACTGGGAACTCCTCAGAAGAATCTGATTTGTGGTGAGGGCAGAGAGATAAAAGCTCATTTAGGAACGACATGAACATGCTGCGTAGGTAGCTGTTTATCAGTAAATATTTCCACTGAGATTAAGAAAAGCAGTAGCTTCATAAATTAAGTACTTCCTGGTATGGTTACTGTGCTGGTAACTCCCCAAAAGAATCTGGATTGTGGTGAGGGAACAGAGAAACAAGCTCATTTAGGACCTGAACTTACGAAGGGGGTAGGCAGCTGTATATCAGGGAGTAAACCTTCTGAGAATAAAAACAGCTGGTGCTTGTTAAGGTAATTACACAGGGGAAAAGATGAAGTACTGGAAACTCCTCAGAAGAATCTGATTTGTGGTGAGGAGACAGAGATAAAAGCTCATTTAGGAACGACATGAACATGCTGCGTAGGTAGCTGTTTATCAGTAAATATCTCCACTGAGATTAAGAAAAGCAGTAGCTTAATAAATTAAGTACTTCCTGGTATGATTACTGTACTGGTAACTCCCCAAAAGAATCTGGATTGTGGTGAGGGAACAGAGAAAAAAGCTCAATTAGGACCTGCACTTACGAAGGGGGTAGGCAGCTGTATATCAGGGATTAAACTTTCTGAGAATAAAAACAGCTGGAGATTGTTAAGGTAATTACACAGGAGAAAGGATAATGTACTGGGAACTCCTCAGAAAAATCTGATTTGTGGTGAGGGGAGAGACATAAAAGCTCATTTAAGAACGACGTGAATATGCTGCGTACGTACCTGTTTATCAGTAAATATCTCCACTGAGATTAAGAAAAGCTGTAGCTTAATAAATTAAGTACTTCCTGGTATGGATACTGTACTGGTAACTCCCCAAAAGAATCTGGATTGTGGTGAGGGAACAGAGAAAAAAGCTCATTTAGGACCTGCACTTACGAAGGGGGTAGACAGCAGTATATCAGGGAGTAAACCTTCTGAGAATAAAAACAGCTGGAGCTTGTTAAGGTAATTACACAGGGGAAAGGATAATGTCCTGGGAAATCCTCAGAAGAATCTGATTTGTGGTGAGCGGAGAGAGATAAAAGCTCATTTAGGAACGACATGAACATGCTGCGTAGGTAGCTGTTTATCAGTAAATATCTCCACTGAGATTAAGAAAAGCAGTAGCTTAATAAATTAAGTACTTCCTGGTATGTTTACTGTACTGGTAACTCCCCAAAAGAATCTGGATTGTGTTGAGGGAACAGAGAAAAAAGCTCATTTAGGACCTGCACTTACGAAGGGGGTAGGCTGCTGTATATCAGGGAGTAAAACTTCTGAGAATAAAAACAGCTGGAGCTTGTTAAGGTAATTAAACAGTGGAAAGGGTAATGTACTGGGAACTCAGAAGAATCTGAATTGTGGCGAGGGGAGAGAGATAAAAGCTCATTTAGGAACGACATGAACATGCTGCGTAGGTAGCTGTTTATCAGTAAATATCTCCACTGAGATTAAGAAAAGCAGTAGCTTAAAAAATTAAGTACTTCATGGTATGGTTACTGTACTGGTAACTCCCCAAAAGAATCTGGATTATGGTGAGGGAACAGAGAAAAAAGCTCATTTAGGACCTGCACTTACGAAGGGGGTAGGAAGCTGTATATCAGGGAGTAAACCTTCTGAGAATAAAAACAGCTGGAGCTTGTTAAGGTAATTACACAGGGGAAAGGATAATGTACTGGGAACTCCTCAGAAGAATCTGATTTGTGGTGAGGGGAGAGAGATAAAAGCTCATTTAGGAACGACATGAACATGCTGGGTAGGTAGCTGTTTATCAGTAAATATCTCCACTGAGATTAAGAAAAGCAGTAGCTTAATAAATTAAGTACTTCCTGGTATGGTTACTGTACTGGTAACTCCCCAAAAGAATCTGGATTGTGGTGAGGGAACAGAGAAAAAAGCTCATTTAGGACCTGCACTTACGAAGGGGGTAGGCAGCTGTATATCAGGGAGTAAACCTTCTGAGAATAAAAACAGCTGGAGCTTGTTAAGGTAATTACACAGGGGAAAGGATAATGTACTGGGAACTCCTCAGAAGAATCTGATTTGTGGTGAGGGGAGAGAGATAAAAGCTCATTTAGGAACGACATGAACATGCTGCGTATTTAGCTGTTTATCAGTAAATATCTCCACTGAGATTAAGAAAAGCAGTAGCTTAATAAATTAAGTACTTCCTGGTATGGTTACTGTACTGGTAACTCTCCAAAAGAATCTGGATTGTGGTGAGGGAACAGAGAAAAAAGCTCATTTAGGACCTGCAATTAAGAAGGGGGTAGGCAGCAGTATATCAGGGAGTAAACCTTCTGAGAATAAAAAAAGCTGGAGCTTGTTAAGGAAATTACACAGGGGAAAGGATAATGTACTGGGAACTCCTCAGAAGAATCTGATTTGTGGTGAGGGGAGAGAGATAAAAGCTCATTTAGCAACGACATGAACATGCTGCGTAGGTAGCTGTTTATCAGTAAATATCTCCACTGAGATTAAGAAAAGCAGTAGCTTAATAAATTAAGTACTTCCTCGTATGGTTACTGTACTGGTAACTCCCCAAAAGAATCTGGATTGTGGTGAGGGAACGGAGAAAAAAGCTCATTAAGACCTGCACTTACGAAGGGGGTAGGCAGCTGCATATCAGGGAGTAAACCTTCTGAGAATAAAAACAGCTGGAGCTTGTTAATGTAATTACACAGGGGAAAGGATAATGTACTGGGAACTCCTCAGAAGAATCTGATTTGTGGTGAGGGGAGAGAGATAAAAGCTCATTTAGGAAAGACATGAACATGCTGCGTAGGTAGCTGTTTATCAGTAAATATCTCCACTGAGATTAAGAAAAGCAGTAGCTTAATAAATTAAGTACTTCCTGGTATGGTTTCTGTACTGGTAACTCCCCAAAAGAATCTGGATTGTGGTGAGGGAACAGATTAAAAAGCTCATTTATGACCTGCACTTACGAAGGGGGTAGGCAGCTGTATATCAGGGAGTAAACCTTCTGAGAATAAAAACAGCTGGAGCTTGTTAAGGTAATTACACAGGGTAAATGGTAATGTACTGGAAACACCTCAGAAGAATCTGATTTGTGGTGAGGGGAGAGAGATAAAAGCTCATTTAGGAACGACATGAACATGCTGCATAGGTAGCAGTTTATCAGAAAATATCTCCACTGAGACTAAGAAAAGCAGTAACTTAATAAATTAAGTACTTCCTGGTATGGTTCCTGTACTGGTAACTCCCCAAAAAAATCTGGATTGTGGTGAGGGAACAGAGAAAAAAGCTCATTTAGGACCTGCACTTACGAAGGGGGTAGGCAGCTGTATATCAGGGAGTAAACCTTCTGAGAATAAAAACAGCTGGAGCTTGTTAAGGTAATTACACAGGGAAAGGATAATGTACTGGCAACTCCTCAGAAGAATCTGATTTGTGGTGAGAGGAGAGAGTTTAAAGCTCATTTAGGAACGACATGAACATGCTGCGTAGGTAGCTGTTTATCAGTAAATATCTCCACTGAGATTAAGAAAAGCAGTAGCTTAATAAATTAAGTACTTCCTGGTATGGATACTGTACTGGTAACTCCCCAAAAGAATCTGGATTGAGGCTCGGGAACAGAGAAAAAAGCTCATTTAGGACCTGCACTTACGAAGGGGGTAGGCAGCTGTATATCAGGGAGTAAACCTTCTGAGAATAAAAACAGCTGGAGCTTGTTAAGGTAATTACACAGGGGAAAGGATAATGTACTGGGAACTCCTCAGAAGAATCTGATTTGTGGTGATCTGAGAGAGATAAAAGCTCATTTAGGAACGACATGAACATGCTGCGTACGTAGCTGTTTATCAGTAAATATCTCCACTGAGATAAAGAAAAGCAGTAGCTTAATAAATTAAGTACTTCCTGGTATGGTTACTGTACTGGTAACTCCCCAAAGAATCTGGATTGTGGTGAGGGAACAGAGAAAAAAGCTCATTTAGGACCTGCACTTACGAAGGGGGTAGGCAGCAGTATATCAGGGAGTAAACTTTCTGAGAATAAAAACAGCTGGAGATGGTTAAGGTAATTACACAGGGGAAAGGATAAAGTATTGGGAACTCCTCAGAAGAATCTGATTTGTGGTGAGAGGAGAGAGATAAAAGCTCATTTAGGAACGACATGAACATGCTGCGTAGCTAGCTGTTTTTTCAGTAAATATCTCCACTGAGATTGAGAAAAGCAGTAGCTTTATAAATTAAGTACTTCCTGGTATGGTTACTGTACTGGTAACTCCCCAAAAGAATCTGGATTGTGGTGAGGGAACAGAGAAAAAAGCTTATTTAGGACCTGCACTTACGAAGGGGGTAGGCAGCTGTATATCATGGAGTAAACCTTCTGAGAATAAAAACAGCTGGAGCTTATTAAGGTAATTACACAGGGGAAAGGATATTGTACTGGGAACTCCTCAGAAGAATCTGATTCGTGTTGAGGTGAGAGAGATAAAATCTCATTTCTGAACGACATGAACATGCTGCGTAGGTAGCTGTTTATCAGTAAATATCTCCACTGAGATTAAGAAAAGCAGTAGCTTAATAAATTAAGTACTTCCAGGTATGGTTACTGTACTGGAAACTCCCCAAAAGAATCTGGATTGTGGTGAGGGAACAGATTAAAAAGCTCATTTAGGACCTGCACTTACGAAGGGGGTAGGCAGCAGTATATCAGGGAGTAAACCTTCTGAGAATAAAAACAGCTGGAGCTTGTTAAGGTAATTACACAGGGGAAAGGATAATGTACAGTGAACTCCTCAGAAGAATCTGATTTGTGGTGAGGGGAGAGAGATAAAAGCTCATTTAGGAATGATATGAAAATGCTGCGTAGGTAGCTGTTTATCAGTAAATATCTCTACTGATATTAAGAAAAGCAGTAGCTTAATAAATTAAATACTTCCTTCTATGGATACTGTACTGGTAACTCCCCAAAAGAATCTGGATTGTGGTGAGGGAACAGAGAGAAAAGCTCATTTTGGACCTGCACTTAAGAAGCGGGTAGGCAGCTGAATATCAGGGAGTAAACCTTCTGAGAATAAAAACAGCTGGAGCTTGTTAAGGTAATTACACAGGGGAAAGGATAATGTACCGGGAACTCCTCAGAAGAATCTGATTTGTGGTGAGGGGAGAGAGATAAAAGCTCATTTAAGAACGACATGAACATGCAGCGTAGGTAGCTGTTTATCAGTAAATATCTCCACTGAGATTAAGAAAAGCAGTAGCTTAATAAATTAAGTACTTCCTGGTATGGTTACTGTACTGGTAACTCCCCAAAAGAATCTGGATTGTGGTGAGGGAACCGAGAAAAAAGCTCATTAAGACCTGCGCTTACGAAGGGGTTAGGCAGCTTTATATCAGGGAGTAAACCTTCTGAGAATAAAAACAGCTATAGCTTCTTAAGGTAATTACACAGGGGAAAGGGTAATGTACCGGGAACTCCTCAGAAGAATCTGATTTGTGGTGAGGGGAGAGAGATAAAAGCTCATTTAGGAACGACAGGAATATGCTGCGTACGTAGCTGTTTATCAGTAAATATCACCCCTGAGACTAAGAAAAGCAGTAGCTTAATAAACTAAGTACTTCCTGGTATGGTTACTGTACTGGTAACTCCCCAAAAGAATCTGGATTGTGGTAAGGGAACAGAGAAAAAAGCTCATTTAGGACCTGCACTTACGAAGGGGGTAGGCAGCTCTATATCAGGGAGTAAACTTTCTGAGAAGAAAAACAGCTGGAGCTTGATAAGGTAATTACATAGGGGAAAGGATAATGTACTGGGAAATCCTCAGAAGAATCTGATTTGTGGTGAGGGTAGAGAGATAAAAGCTCATTTAGGAACGACATGAACATGCTGCGTAGGTATCTGTTTATCAGTAAATATCTCCACTGAGATTAAGAAAAGCAGTTGCTTAATAAATTAAGCACTTCCTGGTATGGTTACTGTACTGGTAACTCCCCAAAAGAATCTGGATTTTGGTGAGGGAACAGAGAAAAAAGCTCATTTAGGACCTGCACTTACGAAGGGGGTAGGCAGCTGTATATCAGGGAGTAAACCTTCTGAGAATAAAAACAACTGGAGCTTGTTAAGGTAATTACACAGGGGAAAGGATAATGTACTGGGAACTCCTCAGAAGAATCTGATTTGTGGTGAGGGGAGAGAGATAAAAGCTCATTTAGGAACGACATGAACATGCTGCGTATTTAGCTGTTTATCAGTAAATATCTCCACTGAGATTAAGAAAAGCAGTAGCTTAATAAATTAAGTACTTCCTGGTATGGTTACTGTACTGGTAACTCTCCAAAAGAATCTGGATTGTGGTGAGGGAACAGAGAAAAAAGCTCATTTAGGACCTGCAATTAAGAAGGGGGTAGGCAGCAGTATATCAGGGAGTAAACCTTCTGAGAATAAAAAAGCTGGAGCTTGTTAAGGAAATTACACAGGGGAAAGGATAATGTACTGGGAACTCCTCAGAAGAATCTGATTTGTGGTGAGGGGAGAGAGATAAAAGCTCATTTAGCAACGACATGAACATGCTGCGTAGGTAGCTGTTTATCAGTAAATATCTCCACTGAGATTAAGAAAAGCAGTAGCTTAATAAATTAAGTACTTCCTCGTATGGTTACTGTACTGGTAACTCCCCAAAAGAATCTGGATTGTGGTGAGGGAACGGAGAAAAAGCTCATTAAGACCTGCACTTACGAAGGGGGTAGGCAGCTGCATATCAGGGAGTAAACCTTCTGAGAATAAAAACAGCTGGAGCTTGTTAATGTAATTACACAGGGGAAAGGATAATGTACTGGGAACTCCTCAGAAGAATCTGATTTGTGGTGAGGGGAGAGAGATAAAAGCTCATTTAGGAAAGACATGAACATGCTGCGTAGGTAGCTGTTTATCAGTAAATATCTCCACTGAGATTAAGAAAAGCAGTAGCTTAATAAATTAAGTACTTCCTGGTATGGTTTCTGTACTGGTAACTCCCCAAAAGAATCTGGATTGTGGTGAGGGAACAGATTAAAAAGCTCATTTATGACCTGCACTTACGAAGGGGTAGGCAGCTGTATATCAGGGAGTAAACCTTCTGAGAATAAAAACAGCTGGAGCTTGTTAAGGTAATTACACAGGGTAAATGGTAATGTACTGGGAACACCTCAGAAGAATCTGATTTGTGGTGAGGGGAGAGAGATAAAAGCTCATTTAGGAACGACATGAACATGCTGCATAGGTAGCAGTTTATCAGTAAATATCTCCACTGAGACTAAGAAAAGCAGTAACTTAATAAATTAAGTACTTCCTGGTATGGTTCCTGTACTGGTAACTCCCCAAAAGAATCTGGATTGTGGTGAGGGAACAGAGAAAAAAGCTCATTTAGGACCTCCACTTACGAAGGGGGTAGGCAGCTGTATATCAGGGAGTAAACCTTCTGAGAATAAAAACAGCTGGAGCTTGTTAAGGTAATTACACAGGGGAAAGGATAATGTACTGGCAACTCCTCAGAAGAATCTGATTTGTGGTGAGAGGAGAGAGTTTAAAGCTCATTTAGGAACGACATGAACATGCTGCGTAGGTAGCTGTTTATCAGTAAATATCTCCACTGAGATTAAGAAAAGCAGTAGCTTAATAAATTAAGTACTTCCTGGTATGGATACTGTACTGGTAACTCCCCAAAAGAATCTGGATTGAGGCTCGGGAACAGAGAAAAAAGCTCATTTAGGACCTGCACTTACGAAGGGGGTAGGCAGCTGTATATCAGGGAGTAAACCTTCTGAGAATAAAAACAGCTGGAGCTTGTTAAGGTAATTACACAGGGGAAAGGATAATGTACTGGGAACTCCTCAGAAGAATCTGATTTGTGGTGATCTGAGAGAGATAAAAGCTCATTTAGGAACGACATGAACATGCTGCGTACGTAGCTGTTTATCAGTAAATATCTCCACTGAGATAAAGAAAAGCAGTAGCTTAATAAATTAAGTACTTCCTGGTATGGTTACTGTACTGGTAACTCCCCAAAGAATCTGGATTGTGGTGAGGGAACAGAGAAAAAAGCTCATTTAGGACCTGCACTTACGAAGGGGGTAGGCAGCAGTATATCAGGGAGTAAACTTTCTGAGAATAAAAACAGCTGGAGATGGTTAAGGTAATTACACAGGGGAAAGGATAAAGTATTGGGAACTCCTCAGAAGAATCTGATTTGTGGTGAGAGGAGAGAGATAAAAGCTCATTTAGGAACGACATGAACATGCTGCGTAGCTAGCTGTTTTTTCAGTAAATATCTCCACTGAGATTGAGAAAAGCAGTAGCTTTATAAATTAAGTACTTCCTGGTATGGTTACTGTACTGGTAACTCCCCAAAAGAATCTGGATTGTGGTGAGGGAACAGAGAAAAAAGCTTATTTAGGACCTGCACTTACGAAGGGGGTAGGCAGCTGTATATCATGGAGTAAACCTTCTGAGAATAAAAACAGCTGGAGCTTATTAAGGTAATTACACAGGGGAAAGGATATTGTACTGGGAACTCCTCAGAAGAATCTGATTCGTGTTGAGGTGAGAGAGATAAAATCTCATTTCTGAACGACATGAACATGCTGCGTAGGTAGCTGTTTATCAGTAAATATCTCCACTGAGATTAAGAAAAGCAGTAGCTTAATAAATTAAGTACTTCCAGGTATGGTTACTGTACTGGCAACTCCCCAAAAGAATCTGGATTGTGGTGAGGGAACAGATTAAAAAGCTCATTTAGGACCTGCACTTACGAAGGGGGTAGGCAGCAGTATATCAGGGAGTAAACCTTCTGAGAATAAAAACAGCTGGAGCTTGTTAAGGTAATTACACAGGGGAAAGGATAATGTACAGTGAACTCCTCAGAAGAATCTGATTTGTGGTGAGGGGAGAGAGATAAAAGCTCATTTAGGAATGATATGAACATGCTGCGTAGGTAGCTGTTTATCAGTAAATATCTCTACTGATATTAAGAAAAGCAGTAGCTTAATAAATTAAATACTTCCTTCTATGGATACTGTACTGGTAACTCCCAAAAGAATCTGGATTGTGGTGAGGGAACAGAGAGAAAAGCTCATTTTGGACCTGCACTTAAGAAGCGGGTAGGCAGCTGAATATCAGGGAGTAAACCTTCTGAGAATAAAAACAGCTGGAGCTTGTTAAGGTAATTACACAGGGGAAAGTATAATGTACCGGGAACTCCTCAGAAGAATCTGATTTGTGGTGAGGGGAGAGAGATAAAAGCTCATTTAAGAACGACATGAACATGCAGCGTAGGTAGCTGTTTATCAGTAAATATCTCCACTGAGATTAAGAAAAGCAGTAGCTTAATAAATTAAGTACTTCCTGGTATGGTTACTGTACTGGTAACTCCCCAAAAGAATCTGGATTGTGGTGAGGGAACCGAGAAAAAAGCTCATTAAGACCTGCGCTTACGAAGGGGTTAGGCAGCTTTATATCAGGGAGTAAACCTTCTGAGAATAAAAACAGCTATAGCTTCTTAAGGTAATTACACAGGGGAAAGGGTAATGTACCGGGAACTCCTCAGAAGAATCTGATTTGTGGTGAGGGGAGAGAGATAAAAGCTCA
>NW_025958579.1:0-65007 GCF_023159225.1 Perognathus longimembris pacificus | reverse complement strand
CAGGTCCTAAATGAGCTTTTTCCTCTGTTCCCTCACTACAATACAGATTCTTTTGGGGAGTTACCAGTACAGTATCCATAGCAGGAAGTACTTAATTTATTAAGCTACTGCTTTTCTTAATCTCAGTGGAGATGTTTACTGATAAACAGCTACCTACGCAGCATGTTCATGTCTTCCTAAATGAGCTTTTATCTCTGTCCCCTCACCACAATCAGATTCTTCTGAGGAGTTCCCAGTACATTATCCTTTCCCCTGTGTAATTACCTTAACAAGCTCCAGCTGTTTTTATTCTCAGAAGGTTTACTCCCTAATATACAGCTGCCTACCCCCTTCGTAAGTGCAGGTCCTAAATGAGCTTTTTTCTCTGTTCCTCACCACAATCCAGATTCTTTTGGGTAGTTACCAGTACAGTAACCATACCAGGAAGTACTTAATTCATTAAGCTACTGCTTTTCTTAATCTCAGTGGAGATATGTACTGATAAACAGCTACCTACGCAGCATGTTCATGTCGTTCCTAAATGAGCTTTTATCTCTCTCCCCTCACCACAAATCAGATTCTTCTGAGGAGTTCCCAGTACATTATCCTTTCCCCTGTGTAATTACCTTAACAAGCTCCAGCTGTTTTTATTCTCAGGTTTACTCTCTGATATACAGCTGCCTACCCCCTTTGTAAGTACAGGTTCTAAATGAGCTTTTTTCTCTGTTCCCTCACCACAATCCAGATTCTTTTGGGGAGTTACCAGTACCGTAACCATACAGGAAGTACTTAATTTCTGAAGCTACTACTTTTCTTAATCTCAGTGGAGATATATACTGATAAACAGCTACTACGCAGCATGTTCATGTCGTTCTTAATGAGCTTTTATCTCTGTGCCCTCATCACAAATCAGATTCTTCTGAGGAGTTCCCAGTACATTATCCTTTCCCCTGTTTAATTACCTTAACAAGCTCCAGCTGTTTTTATTCTCAGAAGGTTTACTCCCTGATATACAGCTGCCTACCCCCTTCGTAAGTGCAGGTCCTAAATGAGCTTTTTTCTTGTTCCCTCACCACAATCCAGATTCTTTGGGGAGTTACCAGTACAGTAACCATACCAGGAAGTACTTAATTTATTAAGCTACTGCTTTTCTTAATCTCAGTGGAGATATTTACTGAGAAACAGCTACCTACGCAGCATGATCATGTCGTTCCCAAATGAGCTTTTATCTCTCTCCCCTCACCACAAATCAGATTCTTCTGAGGAGTTCCCTGTACATTATCCTTTCCCCTGTGTAATTACCTTAACAGCTCCAGCTGTTTTTATTCTCAGAAGGTTTACTCCCTGATATACAGACTGCCTACCCCGTTCGTAAGTGCAGTCCTAATTGAGCTTTTTTCTCTGTTCCCTCACCACAATCCAGATTCTTTTGGGGAGTTACCAGTACAGTAACCATACCAGGAAGTACTTAATTTATTAAGCTACTGCTTTTCTTAATCTCAGTGGACATATTTACTGATAAACAGCTACCTACGCAGCATGTTCATGTCGTCCTAAATGAGCTTTTACTCTCTCCCCTCACCACAAATCAGATTCTTCTGAGGAGTTCCGGTACATTATCCTTTCCCCTGTGTAATTACCTTAACAAGCTCGCTCTTTTATTCTCAGAAGGTTTACTCCCTGATATACAGCTGCGTACAACCTCGTAAGTGCAGGTCCTACATGACTTTTTTCTCTGTTCCCTCACCACAATCAGATTCTTTTGGGGAGTTGCCAGTAGAGTAAACATACCAGGAAGTACTTAATTATTAAGCTACTCTTTTCTTAATCTCAGTGGAGATATTTACTGATAAACAGCTACGTACGCAGCATGTTCATTTCGTTCCTAAATGAGCTTTTTTCTCTCTCCCCTCACGACAAATCAGATTCTTCTGAGGAGTTCCCGGTACATTACCCTTTCCCCTGTGTAATTACCTTAACAAGCTCCAGATGTTTTTAAACTCAGAAGGTTTACTCCCTGATATACAGCTGCCTACCCCCTCGTAAGTGCAGGTCCTAAATGAGCTTTTTTCTCTCTCCCCTCACCACAAATCAGATTCTTCTGAGGAGTTCCCAGTACATTATCCTTTCCCTGTGTAATTACCTTAACAAGCTCCAGCTGTTTTTATTCTCAGAAGGTTTACTCCCTGATATACAGCTGCCTACCCCCTTCGTAAGTGCACGTCCTAAATGAGCTTTTTTCTCTGTTCCCTCACCACAATCCAGATTCTTTTGGGGAGTTACCAGTACAGTAACCATACCAGGAAGTACTTAATTTATTAAGCTACTGCTTTTCTTAATCTCAGTGGAGATATTTACTGATAAACAGCTACCTACGCAGCATGTTCATGTCGTTCATAGATGAGCTTTATCTCTCTCCCCTCACCGCAATCAGATTCTTCTGAGGAGTTCCCAGTACATTATCCTTTCCCCTGTGTAATTACCTTAAAAGCTCCAGCTGTTTTTATTCTCAGAAGGTTTACTCCCTGTATACAGCTGCCTACTCCCTTCGTAAGTGCAGGACCTAAATGAGCTTTTTTCTCTGTTCCCTCACCACAATCCAGATTCTTTTGGGGAGTTACCAGTACAGTAACGATACCAGGAAGTACTTAATTTATTAAGCTACTGCTTTTCTTAATCTCAGTGGAGATATTTACTGATAAACAGCTACCTACGCAGCATGTTAATATCGTTCCTACATGAGCTTTTATCTCTCTCCCCTCACCACAAATCAGATTCTTCTGAGGAGTTCCCAGTACATTATTCTTTCCCCTGTGTAATTACCTTAACAAGCTCCAGCTGTTTTTATTCTCAGAAGGTTTACTCCTGATATACAGCTGCCTACCCCCTTCGTAAGTGCAGGTCCTAATTGAGCTTTTTTCTCCGTTCCCTCACCACATTCCAGATTCTTTTGGGGAGTTACCAGTACAGTAACTATACCAGGAAGTACTTATTTATTAAGCTACTGCTTTTCTTAATCTCAGTGGACATATTTACTGATAAACAGCTACCTACGCAGCATGTTCATGTCGTTCCTAAATGAGCTTTTATCTCTCTCCCCTCACCACAAATCAGATTCTTCTGAGGAGTTCCCGGTACATATCCTTTCCCCTGTGTAATTAGCTTAACAAGCTCCAGCTGTTTTTATTCTCAGAAGGTTTACTCCCTGATATACAGCTGCCTACCACCTTCGTAAGTGCAGGTCCTAATTGAGCTTTTTTCTCTGTTCCTCACCACAATCCAGATTCTTTTGGGGAGTTACCAGTAAGTAACCATACCAGGAAGTACTTAATTTATTAAGGTACTGCTTTTCTTAATCTCAGTGGAGATATTTACTGATAAACAGCTACCTACGCAGATGTTCATGTCGTTCCTAAATGAGCTTTTATCTCTCTCCCCTCACCACAAATCAGATTCTTCTGAGGAGTTCCCGGTACATTATCCTTTCCCCTGTGTAATTACCTTAACAAGCTCAGCTGTTTTTATTCTCAGAAGGTTTACTCCCTGATATACAGCTGACTACCCCCTTCGTAAGTGCAGTCCTTAATGAGCTTTTTCCTCTGTTCCCTCACCACAATCCAGATTCTTTTGGGGAGTTACCAGTACAGTAACCATACCAGGAAGTACTTAATTTATTAAGCTACTGCTTTTCTTAATCTCAGTGGAGATATTTACTGATAAACAGCTACCTACGCAGCATAACCATGTCGTTCTTAAATGAGCTTTTATCTCCTCCCCTCACCACAAATCAGATTCTTCTGAGGAGTTCCTAGTACATTATCCTTTCCCCTGTGTAATTACCTTAACAAGCTCCAGCTGTTTTTATTCTCAGAAGGTTTACTCCCTGATATACAGCTGCCTATCCCCTTCGTAAGTGCAGGTCCTAAATGAGCTTTATTCTCTGTTCCCTCACCACAATCCAGATTCTTTTGGGGAGTTACCAGTACAGTATCCATAGCAGGAAGTACTTAATTTATTAAGCTACTGATTTTCTTAATCTCAGTGGAGATATTTACTGATAAACAGCTACCTACGCAGCATAACCATGTCGTTCTTAAATGAGCTTTTATCTCTCTCCCCTCACCACAAATCAGATTCTTCTGAGGAGTTCCCAGTACATTATCCTTTCCCTGTGTAATTACCTTAACAAGCTCCAGCTGTTTTTATTCTCAGAAGGTTTACTCCCTGATATACAGCTGCCTACCCCCTTCGAAGTGCAGGTCCTAATGAGCTTTTTTCTCTGTTCCCTCACCACAATCCAGATTCTTTTGGGGCGTTACCAGTACAGTAACCATACCAGGAAGTACTTAATTTATTAAGCTACTGCTTTTCTTAATCTCAGTGGAGGATATTTACTGATAAACAGCTACCTACGCAGCATGTTATATCGTTCCTACATAAGCTTTTATCTCTCTCCCCTCACCACAAATCAGATTCTTCTGAGGAGTTCCCAGTACATTATTCTTTCCCCTGTGTAATTACCTCAAGCTCCCAGCTGTTTTTATTCTCAGAAGGTTTACTCCCTGATATACAGCTGCCTACCCCCTTCGTAAGTGCAGGTCCTAAATGAGCTTTTTTCTCTGTTCCCTCACCAAAATCCAGATTCTTTTGGGGAGTTACCAGTACAGTAACCATACCAGGAAGTACTTAATTTATTAAGCTACTGCTTTTCTTAATCTCATTGGAGATATTTACTGATAAACAGCTACCTACACAGCATGTTCATGTCTTTCCTAAATGAGGCTTTATCTCTCTCCCCTCACCACAAATCAGATTCTTCTGAGGAGTTCCCAGTACATTATCCTTTCCCCTGTGTAATTACCTTAACAAGCTCCAGGTTTTTTTTATTCTCAGAAGGTTTACTCGCTGATATACTGCTGCCTAACCCCTTCGTAATTGCAGGTCCTAAATGAGCTTTTTTCTCTGTTCCCTCACCACAATCCAGATTCTTTTGGGGAGTTACCAGTACAGTATCCATACCAGGAAGTACTTAATATATTAAGCTACTGCTTTTCTTAATCTCAGTGGAGATATTTACTGATAAACAGCTATGTATGCAGCATGTACATGACGTTCTTAATGAGCTTTTATCTCTCTCCCCTCACCACAAATTAGATTCTTCTGAGGAGTTCCCAGTACATTATCCTTTCCCCTGTGTAATTACCTTAACAAGCTCCAGCTGTTTTTATTCTCAGAAGGTTTACTCCCTGATAAATAGCTGCCTAACTCCTTCGTCAGTGCAGGTCCTCAATTAGCTTTTTTCTCTGTTCCCTCACCACAATCCAGATTCTTTTGGGGAGTTACCAGTACAGTAACCATACCAGGAAGTACTTAATTTATTAAGCTACTGCTTTTCTTAATCTCAGTGTAGATATTTACTAATAAACAGCTACCTACATAACATGTTCATGTCGTTCCTAAATGAGATTTTATCTCTCTCCCCTCACCACAAATCAGATTCTTCTGAGGTGTTCCCAGTACATTATCCTTTCCCCTGTGTAATTACCTTAACAATCTCTAGCTGTTTTTATTCTCAGAAGGTTTACTCCCTGATATACAGCTGCCTACCCCTTTCGTAAGTGCAGGTCCTAAATGATCTTTTTTCTCTGTTCCCTCACCACAATACAGATTGTTTTGGGGAGTTACAAGTACAGTAACCATACCCGGAAGTACTTAATTTATTAAGCTACTGCTTTTCTTAATCTCAGTGGAGATATTTACTGATGAACAACTACGTACGCAGCATGTTCATGTCGTTCCTAAATGAGCTTTTATCTCTCTCCCCTCACCACAAATCAGATTCTTCTGAGGAGTTCCCAGTACATTATCCTTTCCCCTGTGTAATTACCTTAACAACTCCAGCTGTTTTTATTCCCAGAAGGGATACTCCCTGATATACAGCTGCCTACCCCCTTCGTAAGTGCAGGTCCTAAATGAGCTTTTTTCTCTGTTCCTCACCACAATCCAGATTCTTCTGGGGTGTTACCAGTACAGTAACCATACCAGGAAGTACTTAATTTATTAAGCTACTGCTTTTCTTAATCTCAGTGGAGATATTTACTGATAAACAGCTACCTACGCAGCATGTTCATGTCGTTACTAAATGAGCTTTTATCTCTCTCCACTCACCACAAATCAGATTCTTCTGAGGAGTTCCCAGTACATTATCCTTTCCCCTGTTTGTTTGTTTGTCTATCTAATCTTTTGGGTTTTTATTTCTAATGAGGTCGACCAGTTGTCTATTTATTATTTTTTTTACTACGCATCAAGCTGCGCTGCTTGTCTTTGCTCCTGTGTGCTCGCGCACTCTCGCCTTTTCCACTTATTTTTATTTTTGATTCATTTTTGATATATTTTGTCAATTTAAAAAAAAATACGCATCGTGCTGTGCTGTTTGTGTTTGCTTGAGTGCATTCGCGCGCTCTCGCTTTCTCCACTTTACAATTTTTTTGTTATTATTTATCTATTCCTGAGAGTTTATCTTATTTTTTATTTGTTTATTTAAATGAAGTCGACCAGTTGCCTGCCCTTTCTTCCATTATCCGTCACCGAGACAAACTGAACAAAGTTCTGAGGTCGACCTTGTAAAGATAAGGATTCAGGTCTGTCTGCTGTTTACCATTGCTCCTGCGCGCACAGCCCTTCTCTCCACATTTATGTGTTTGTTTGTTTGTCTATCTAATCTTTTGGGCTTTTATTTCTAATGAGGTCGACCAGTTGTCTATTTATTATTTTTTTTACTACGCATCAGGCTGCGCTGCTTGTCTTTGCTCCTGTGTGCTCGCGCACTCTCGCCTTTTCCACTTATTTTTATTTTTGATTTATTTTTGATTTATTTTGTCAATTTTAAAAAAAATACGCATCGTGCTGTGCTGTTTGTGTTTGCTTGAGTGCATTCGCGCGCTCTCGCTTTCTCCACTTTACAATTTTTTTGTTATTATTTATCTATTCCTGAGAGTTTATCTTATATTTTATTTGTTTATTTAAATGAAGTCGACCAGTTGCCTGCCCTTCCTTCCATTATCCGTCACCGAGACAAACTGAACAATGTTCTGAGGTCGACCTTGTAAAAATAAGGATTCAGGTCTGTCTGCTGTTTACCTTTGCTCCTGCGCGCACTGCCCTTCTCTCCACATTTATGTGTTTGTTTGTTTGTCTATCTAATCTTTTGGGTTTTTATTTTTAATGAGGTCGACCAGTTGTCTATTTATTATTTTTTTTACTACGCATCAAGCTGCGCTGCTTGTCTTTGCTCCTGTGTGCTCGCGCACTCTCGCCTTTTCCACTTATTTTTATTTTTGAATTATTTTTGATTTATTTTGTCAATTTAAAAAAAAATACGCATCGTGCTGTGCTGTTTGTGTTTGCTTGAGTGCATTCGCGCGCTCTCGCTTTCTCCACTTTACAATTTTTTTGTTATTATTTATCTATTCCTGAGAGTTTATCTTATTTTTTATTTGTTTATTTAAATGAAGTCGACCAGTTGCCTGCCCTTCCTTCCATTATCCGTCACCGAGACAAACTGAACAAAGTTCTGAGGTCGACCTTGTAAAGATAAGGTGTCAGGTCTGTCTGCTGTTTACCTTTGCTCCTGCGCGCACTGCCCTTCTCTCCACATTTATGTGTTTGTTTGTTTGTCTATCTAATCTTTTGGGTTTTTATTTCTAATGAGGTCGACCAGTTGTCTATTTATTATTTTTTTTACTACGCATCAAGCTGCGCTGCTTGTCTTTGCTCCTGTGTGCTCGCGCACTCTCGCCTTTTCCACTTATTTTTATTTTTGATTTATTTTTGATTTATTTTGTCAATTTAAAAAAAATACGCATCGTGCTGTGCTGTTTGTGTTTGCTTGAGTGCATTCGCGCGCTCTCGCTTTCTCCACTTTACAATTTTTTTGTTATTATTTATCTATTCCTGAGAGTTTATCTTATTTTTTATTTGTTTATTTAAATGAAGTCGACCAGTTGCCTGCCCTTCCTTCCATTATCCGTCACCGAGACAAACTGAACAATGTTCTGAGGTCGACCTTGTAAAGATAAGGATTCAGGTCTGTCTGCTGTTTACCTTTTCTCCTGCGCGCACTGCCCTTCTCTCCACATTTATGTGTTTGTTTGTTTGTCTATCTAATCTTTTGGGTTTTTATTTCTAATGAGGTCGACCAGTTGTCTATTTATTATTTTTTTTACTACGCATCAAGCTGCGCTGCTTGTCTTTGCTCCTGTGTGCTCGCGCACTCTCGCCTTTTCCACTTATTTTTATTTTTGATTTATTTTTGATTTATTTTGTCAATTTTAAAACAAATACGCATCGTGCTGTGCTGTTTGTGTTTGCTTGAGTGCATTCGCGCGCTCTCGCTTTCTCCACTTTACAATTTTTTTGTTATTATTTATCTATTCCTGAGAGTTTATCTTATATTTTATTTGTTTATTTAAATGAAGTTGACCAGTTGCCTGCCCTTCCTTCCATTATCCGTCACCGAGACAAACTGAACAAAGTTCTGAGGTCGACCTTGTAAAGATAAGGATTCAGGTCTGTCTGCTGTTTACCTTTGTTCCTGCCCGCACTGCCCTTCTCTCCACATTTATGTGTTTGTTTGTTTGTCTATCTAATCTTTTGGGTTTTTATTTCTAATGAGGTCGACCAGTTGTCTATTTATTATTTTTTTTACTACGCATCAAGCTGCGCTGCTTGTCTTTGCTCCTGTGTGCTCGCGCACTCTCGCCTTTTCCACTTATTTTTATTTTTGATTTATTTTTGATTTATTTTGTCAATTTTAAAAAAAAATACGCATCGTGCTGTGCTGTTTGTGTTTGCTTGAGTGCATTCGCGCGCTCTCGCTTTCTCCACTTTACAATTATTTTGTTATTATTTATCTATTCCTGAGGGTTTATCTTATTTTTTATTTGTTTATTTAAATGAAGTCGACCAGTTGCCTGCCCTTCCTTCCATTATCCGTCACTGAGACAAACTGAACAAAGTTCTGAGGTCGACCTTGTAAAGATAAGGATTCAGGTCTGTCTGCTGTTTACCTTTGCTCCTGCGCGCACTGCCCTTCTCTCCACATTTATGTGTTTGTGTGTTTGTCTATCTAATCTTTTGGGTTTTTATTTTTAATGAGGTCGACCAGTTTTCTATTTATTATTTTTTTTACTACGCATCAAGCTGCGCTGCTTCTCTTTGCTCCTGTGTGCTCGCGCACTTTCGCCTTTTCCACTTATTTTTATTTTTGATTTATTTTTGATTTATTTTGTCAATTTAAAAAAAAATAGGCATCGTGCTGTGCTGTTTGTGTTTGCTTGAGTGCATTCGCGTGCTCTCGATTTCTCCACTTTACAATTTTTTTGTTATTATTTATCTATTCCTGAGAGTTTATCTTATTTTTTATTTGTTTATTTAAATGAAGTCGACCAGTTGCCTGCCCTTCCTTCCATTATCCGTCACCGAGACAAACTGAACAAAGTTCTGAGGTCGACCTTGTAAAGATAAGGATTCAGGTCTGTCTGCTGTTTACCTTTGCTCCTGTGCGCACTGACCTTCTCTCCACATTTATGTGTTTGTTTTTTTGTCTATCTAATCTTTTGGGTTTTTATTTCTAATGAGGTCGACCAGTTGTCTATTTATTATTTTTTTTACTACGCATCAAGCTGTGATGCTTGTCTTTGCTCCTGTGTGCTCGCGCACTCTCGCCTTTTCCACTTATTTTTATTTTTGATTTATTTTTTATTTATTTTGTCAATTTTAAAAAAAATACGCATCGTGCTGTGCTGTTTGTGTTTGCTTGAGTGCATTCGCGCGCTCTCGCTTTCTCCACTTTACAATTTTTTTGTTATTATTTATCTATTCCTGAGAGTTTATCTTATTTTTTATTTGTTTATTTAAATGAAGTCGACCAGTTGCCTGCCCTTTCTTCCATTATCCGTCACCGAGACAAACTGAACAAAGTTCTGAGGTCGACCTTGTAAAGATAAGGATTCAGGTCTGTCTGCTGTTTACCATTGCTCCTGTGCGCACTGCCCTTCTCTCCACATTTATGTGTTTGTTTGTTTGTCTATCTAATCTTTTGGGTTTTTATTTCTAATGAGGTCGACCAGTTGTCTATTTATTATTTTTTTTACTACGAATCAAGCTGCGCTGGTTGTCTTTGCTCCTGTGTGCACGCGCACTCTCGCCTTTTCCACTTATTTTTATTTTTGATTTATTTTTGATTTATTTTCTCAATTTAAAAAAAAATACGCATCGTGCTGTGCTGTTTGTGTTTGCTTGAGTGCATTCGCGCGCTCTCGCTTTCTCCACTTTACAATTTTTTTGTTATTATTTATCTATTCCTGAGAGTTTATCTTATTTTTTATTTGTTTATTTAAATGAAGTCGACCAGTTTCCTGCCCTTCCTTCCATTATCCGTCACCGAGACAACTTGAACAAAGTTCTGAGGTCGACCTTGTAAAGATAAGGATTCAGGTCTGTCTGCTGTTTACATTTGCTCCTGCGCTCACTGCCCTTCTCTACACATTTATGTGTTTGTTTGTTTGTCTATCTAATCTTTTGGGTTTTTATTTCTAATGAGGTCGACCAGTTGTCTATTTATTATTTTTTTTACTACGCATCAAGCTGGGCTGCTTGTCTTTGCTCCTGTGTGCTCGCGCACTTCGCCTTTTCCACTTATTTTTATTTTTGATTTATTTTGTCAATTTTTTAAAAAAATACGCATCCTGCTGTGCTGTTTGTGTTTGCTTGAGTGCATTTGCGCGCTCTCGCTTTCTCCACTTTACAATTTTTTTGTTATTATTTATCTATTCTTGAGAGTTTATATTATTTTTTATTTGTTTATTTAAATGAAGTCGACCAGTTGCCTGCCCTTCCTTCCATTATCCGTCACCGAGAAAAACTGAACAAAGTTCTGAGGTCGACCTTGTAAAGATAAGGATTCAGGTCTGTCTGCTGTTTACCTTTGCTCCTGCCCGCACTGCCCTTCTCTCCACATTTATGTGTTTGTTGGTTTGTCTATCTAATCTTTTGGGTTTTTATTTCTAATGAGGTCGACCAGTTGTCTATTTATTATTTTTTTTACTACGCATCAAGCTGCGCTGCTTGTCTTTGCTCCTGTGTGCTCGCGCACTCTCGCCTTTTCCACTTATTTTTATTTTTGATTTATTTTTGATTTATTTTGTCAATTTAAAAAAAAAAACGCATCGTGATGTGCTGTTTGTGTTTGCTTGAGTGCATTCGTGCGCTCTCGCTTTCTCCACTTTACAATTTTTTGGATATTATTTATCTATTCCTGAGAGTTTATCTTATTTTTTATTTGTTTATTTAAATGAAGTCGACCAGTTGCCTGCCCTTCCTTCCATTATCCGTCACCGAGACAAACTGAACAAAGTTCTGAGGTCGACCTTGTAAAGATAAGGTGTCAGGTCTGTCTGCTGTTTACCTTTGCTCCTGTGCGCACTGCCCTTCTCTCCACATTTATGTGTTTGTTTGTTTGTCTATCTAATCTTTTGGGTTTTTATTTCTAATGAGGTCGACCAGTTGTTTATTTATTATTTCTTTTACTACGCATCAAGCTGCGCTGGTTGTCTTTGCTCCTGTGTGCACGCGCACTCTCGCCTTTTCCACTTATTTTTATTTTTGATTTATTTTTGATTTATTTTGTCAATATAAAAAAAATACGCATCGTACTGTGCCGTTTGTGTTTGCTTGAGTGCATTCGTGCGCTCTCGCTTTCTCCACTTTACAATTTTTTGGATATTATTTTTCTATTCCTGAGAGTTTATCTTATTTTTTATTTGTTTATTTAAATGAAGTCGACCAGTTGCCTGCCCTTCCTTCCATTATCCGTCACCGAGACAAACTGAACAAAGTTCTGAGGTCGACCTTGTAAAGATAAGGATTCAGGTCTGTCTGCTGTTTACCTTTGCTCCTGTGCGCACTGCCCTTCTCTCCACATTTATGTGTTTGTTTGTTTGTCTATCTAATCTTTTGGGTTTTTATTTCTAATGAGGTCGACCAGTTGTCTATTTATTATTTTTTTTACTACGCATCAAGCTGCGCTGGTTGTCTTTGCTCCTGTGTGCACGCGCACTCTCGCCTTTTCCACTTATTTTTATTTTTGATTTATTTTTGATTTATTTTCTCAATTTAAAAAAAATACGCATCGTGCTGTGCTGTTTGTGTTTGCTTGAGTGCATTCGCGCGCTCTCGCTTTCTCCACTTTACAATTTTTTTGTTATTATTTATCTATTCCTGAGAGTTTATCTTATTTTTTATTTGTTTATTTAAATGAAGTGGACCAGTTTCCTGCCCTTCCTTCCATTATCCGTCACCGAGACACCCTGAACAAAGTTCTGAGGTCGACCTTGTAAAGATAAGGATTCAGGTCTGTCTGCTGTTTACATTTGCTCCTGCGCTCACTGCCCTTCTCTCCACATTTATGTGTTTGTTTGTTTGTCTATCTAATCTTTTGGGTTTTTATTTCTAATGAGGTCGACCAGTTGTCTATTTATTATTTTTTTTACTACGCATCAAGCTGCGCTGCTTGTCTTTGCTCCTGTGTGCTCGCGCACTCTCGCCTTTTCCACTTATTTTTATTTTTGATTTATTTTTGATTTATTTTGTCAATTTTTAAAAAAAATACGCATCCTGCCGTGCTGTTTGTGTTTGCTTGAGTGCATTCGCGCGCTCTCGCTTTCTCCACTTTACAATTTTTTTGTTATTATTTATCTATTCCTGAGAGTTTATATTATTTTTTATTTGTTTATTTAAATGAAGTCGACCAGTTGCCTGCCCTTCCTTCCATTATCCGTCACCGAGAAAAACTGAACAAAGTTCTGAGGTCGACCTTGTAAAGATAAGGATTCAGGTCTGTCTGCTGTTTACCTTTGCTCCTACCCGCACTGCCCTTCTCTCCACATTTATGTGTTTGTTGGTTTGTCTATCTAATCTTTTGTGTTTTTATTTCTAATGAGGTCGACCAGTTGTCTATTTATTATTTTTTTTTACTACGCGTCAAGCTGCGCTGCTTGTCTTTGCTCCTGTGTGCTCGCGCACTCTCGCCTTTTCCACTTATTTTTATTTTTGATTTATTTTTGATTTATTTTGTCAATTTAAAAAAAAATACGCATCGTGCTGTGCTGTTTGTGTTTGCTTGAGTGCATTCGCGCGCTCTCGCTTTCTCCACTTTACAATTTTTTTGTTATTATTTATCTATTCCTGAGAGTTTATCTTATTTTTTATTTGTTTATTTAAATGAAGTCGACCAGTTGCCTGCCCTTCCTTCCATTATCCGTCACCGAGACAAACTGAACAAAGTTCTGAGGTCGACCTTGTAAAGATAAGGATTCAGGTCTGTCTGCTGTTTACCTTTGCTCCTGAGCGCACTGCCCTTCTCTCCACATTTATGTGTTTGTTTGTTTGTCTATCTAATCTTTTGGGTTTTTTTTCTAATGAGGTCGACCAGTTGTCTATTTATTATTGTCTTTACTACGCATCAAGCTTCGCTGCTTGTCTTTGCTCCTGTGTGCTCGCGCACACTCGCCTTTTCCACTTATTTTTATTTTTGATTTATTTTTGATTTATTTTGTCAATTTAAAAAAAAAATACGCATCGTGCTGTGCTGTTTGTGTTTGCTTGAGTGCATTTGCGCACTCTCGCTTTCTCCACTTTACAATTTTTTTGTTATTATTTATCTATTCCTGAGAGTTTATCTTATTTTTAATTGTTTATTTAAATGAAGTCGTCCAGTTGCCTGCTCTTCCTTCCATTATCCGTCATCGAGACAAACTGAACAAAGTTCTGAGGTCGACCTTGTAAAGATAAGGATTCAGGTCTGTCTGCTGTTTACCTTTGCTCCTGCGCGCACTGCCCTTCTCTCCACATTTATGTGTTTGTTTGTTTGTCTATCTAATCTTTTGGGTTTTTATTTCTAATGAGGTCGACCAGTTGTCTATTTATTATTTTTTTTACTACGCATCAAGCTGCGCTGCTTGTCTTTGCTCCTGTGTGCTCGAGCACTCTCGCCTTTTCCACTTATTTTTATTTTTGATTTATTTTTGATTTATTTTGTCAATTTAAAAAAAAATACGCATCGTGCTGTGCTGTTTGTGTTTGCTTGAGTGCTTTCGCGCGCTCTCGCTTTGTGCACGTTACAATTTTTTTGTTATTATTTTTCTATTCCTGAGAGTTTATCTTATTTTTTATTTATTTATTTAAATGACGTCGACCAGTTGCCTGCCCTTCCTTCCATTATCCGTCACCGAGACAAACTGAACAAAGTTCTTAGGTCGACCTTGTAAAGATAAGGATTCAGGTCTGTCTGCTGTTTACCTTTGCTCCTGCGCGCACTGCCCTTCTCTCCACATTTATGTGTTTGTTTGTTTGTCTATCCAATCTTTTGGGTTTTTATTTTTAATGAGGTCGACCAGTTGTCTATTTATAATTTTTTTTACTACGCATCAAGCTGCGCTGCTTGTCTTTGCTCCTGTGTGCTCGCGCACTCTCGCTTTTTCCAGTTATTTTTATTTTTGATTTATTTTTGATTTATTTTGTCAATTTTTTAAAAAAAATACGCATCGTGCTGTGCTGTTTGTGTTTGCTTGAGTGCATTCGCGCGCTCTCGCTTTCTCCACTTTACAATTTTTTTGTTATTATTTATCTATTCCTGAGAGTTTATCTTATTTTTTATTTGTTTATTTAAATGAAGTCGACCAGTTGCCTGCCCTTCCTTCCATTATCCGTCACCGAGACAAACTGAACAAAGTTCTGAGGTCAACCTTGTAAAGATAAGGATTCAGGTCTGTCTGCTGTTTACATTTGCTCCTGCGCTCACTGCCCTTCTCTCCACATTTATGTGTTTGTTTGTTTGTCTATCTAATCTTTTGGGTTTTTATTTCTAATGAGGTCGACCAGTTGTCTATTTATTATTTTTTTTACTACGCATCAAGCTGCGCTGCTTATCTTTGCTCCTGTGTGCTCGCGCACTCTCGCCTTTTCCACTTATTTTTATTTTTGATTTATTTTTGATTTATTTTGTCAATTTTTAAAAAAAATAGGCATCGTGCTGTGCTGTTTGTGTTTGCTTGAGTGCATTCGCGCGCTCTCGCTTTCTCCACTTTACAATTTTTTTGTTATTATTTATCTATTCCTGAGAGTTTATATTATTTTTTATTTGTTTATTTAAATGAAGTCGACCAGTTGCCTGCCCTTCCTTCCATTATCTGTCACCGAGAAAAACTGAACAAAGTTCTGAGGTCGACCTTGTAAAGATAAGGATTCAGGTCTGTCTGCTGTTTACCTTTGCTCCTGCCCGCACTGCCCTTCTCTCCACATTTATGTGTTTGTTGGTTTATCTATCTAATCTTTTGGGTTTTTATTTCTAATGAGGTCGACCAGTTGTCTATTTATTATTTTTTTTTACTACGCGTCAAGCTGCGCTGCTTGTCTTTGCTCCTGTGTGCTCACGCAATCTCGCCTTTTCCACTTATTTTTATTTTTGATTTATTTTTGATTTATTTTGTCAATTTAAAAAAAAATACGCATCGTGCTGTGCTGTTTGTGTTTGCTTGAGTGCATTCGCGCGCTCTCGCTTTCTCCACTTTACAATTTTTTTGTTATTATTTATCTATTCCTGAGAGTTTATCTTATTTTTTATTTGTTTATTTAAATGAAGTCGACCAGTTGCCTGCCCTTCCTTCCATTATCCGTCACCGAGACTAACTGAACAAAGTTCTGAGGTCGACGTTGTAAAGATAAGGATTCAGGTCTGTCTGCTGTTTACCTTTGCTCCTTCGCGCACTGCCCTTCTCTCCACATTTATGTGTTTGTTTGTTTGTCTATCTAATCTTTTGGGTTTTTTTTCTAATGAGGTCGACCAGTTGTCTATTTATTATTTTTTTTACTACGCATCAAGCTGCGCTGCTTGTCTTTGCTCCTGTGTGCTCGCGCACTCTCGCCTTTTCCACTTATTTTTATTTTTGATTTATTTTTGATTTATTTTGTCAATTTAAAAAAAAATACGCATCGTGCTGTGCTGTTTGTGTTTGCTTGAGTGCATTCGCGCGCTCTCGTTTCTCCACGTTACAATTTTTTTGTTATTATTTATCTATTCCTGAGAGTTTATCTTATTTTTTATTTGTTTATTTAAATGAAGTTGACCAGTTGCCTGCCCTTCCTTCCATTATCCGTCACCGAGACAAACTGAACAAAGTTCTGAGGTCGACCTTGTAAAGATAAGGATTCAGGTCTGTCTGCTGTTTACCTTTGCTCCTGCGCGCACTGCCCTTCTCTCCACATTTATGTGTTTGTTTGTTTGTCTATCCAATCTTTTGGGTTTTTATTTCTAATGAGGTCGACCAGTTGTCTATTTATTATTTTTTTTTACTACGCATCAAGCTGCGCTGCTTGTCTTTGCTTCTGTGTGCTCGCGCACTCTCGCCTTTTCCAGTTATTTTTATTTTTGATTTATTTTTGATTTATTTTGTCAATTTTTTTTAAAAAAATACGCATCGTGCTGTGCTGTTTGTGTTTGCTTGAGTGCATTCGCGCGCTCTCGCTTTCTCCACTTTACAATTTTTTTGTTATTATTTATCTATTCCTGAGAGTTTATCTTATTTTTTTTTGTTTATTTAAATAACGTCGACCAGTTGCCTGCCCTTCCTTCCATTATCCGTCACCGAGACAAACTGAACAAAGTTCTGAGGTCGACCTTGTAAAGATAAGGATTCAGGTCTGTCTGCTGTTTACCTTTGCTCCTGCGCGCACTGCCCTTCTCTCCACATTTATGTGTTTGTTTGTTTGTCTATCCAATCTTTTGGGTTTTTATTTCTAATGAGGTCGACCAGTTGTCTATTTATTATTTTTTTTTACTACGCATCAAGCTGCGTTGCTTGTCTTTGCTCCTGTGTGCTCGCGCACTCTCGCCTTTTCCAGTTATTTTTATTTTTGATTTATTTTTGATTTATTTTGTCAATTTTTTTAAAAAAAATACGCATCGTGCTGTGCTGTTTGTGTTTGCTTGAGTGCATTCGCGCGCTCTCGCTTTCTCCACTTTACAATTTTTTTGTTATTATTTATCTATTCCTGAGAGTTTATCTTATTTTTTATTTGTTTATTTAAATGAAGTCGACCAGTTGCCTGCCCTTCCTTCCATTATCCGTCACCGAGACTAACTGAACAAAGTTCTGAGGTCGACCTTGTAAAGATAAGGATTCAGGTCTGTCTGCTGTTTACCTTTGCTCCTGCGCGCACTGCCCTTCTCTCCACATTTATGTGTTTGTTTGTCTATCTAATCTTTTGGGTTTTTTTTCTAATTAGGTCGACCAGTTGTCTATTTATTATTTTCTTTACTACGCATCAAGCTTCGCTGCTTGTCTTTGCTCCTGTGTGCTCGCGCACACTCGCCTTTTCCACTTATTTTTATTTTTGATTTATTTTTGATTTATTTTGTCAATTTAAAAAAAAATACGCATCGTGCTGTGCTGTTTGTGTTTGCTTGAGTGCATTCGCGCGCTCTCGCTTTCTCCACTTTACAATATTTTTGTTATTATTTATCTATTCCTGAGAGTTTATCTTATTTTTTATTTCTTTATTTAAATGAAGTAGACCAGTTGCCTGCCCTTCCTTCCATTATCCGTCACCGAGACAAACTGAACAAAGTTCTGAGGTCGACCTTGTAAAGATAAGGATTCAGGTCTGTCTGCTGTTTACCTTTGCTCCTGCGCGCACTGCCATTCTCTCCACATTTATGTGTTTGTTTGTTTGTCTATCTAATCTTTTGGGTTTTTATTTCTAATGAGGTCGACCAGTTGTCTATTTATTATTTTTTTTACTACGCATCAAGCTGCGCTGGTTGTCTTTGCTCCTGTGTGCACGCGCACTCTCGCCTTTTCCACTTATTTTTATTTTTGATTTATTTTTGATTTATTTTCTCAATTTAAAAAAAAATACGCATCGTGCTGTGCTGTTTGTGTTTGCTTGAGTGCATTCGCGCGCTCTCGCTTTCTCCACTTTACAATTTTTTTGTTATTATTTATCTATTCCTGAGAGTTTATCTTATTTTTTATTTGTTTATTTAAATGAAGTCGACCAGTTTCCTGCCCTTCCTTCCATTATCCGTCACCGAGACAACCTGAACAAAGTTCTGAGGTCGACCTTGTAAAGATAAGGATTCAGGTCTGTCTGCTGTTTACATTTTCTCCTGCGCTCACTGCCCTTCTCTCCACATTTATGTGTTTGTTTGTTTGTCTATCTAATCTTTTGGGTTTTTATTTCTAATGAGGTCGACCAGTTGTCTATTTATTATTTTTTTTACTACGCATCAAGCTGGGCTGCTTGTCTTTGCTCCTGTGTGCTCGCGCACTTCGCCTTTTCCACTTATTTTTATTTTTGATTTATTTTGTCAATTTTTTAAAAAAATACGCATCCTGCTGTGCTGTTTGTGTTTGCTTGAGTGCATTTGCGCGCTCTCGCTTTCTCCACTTTACAATTTTTTTGTTATTATTTATCTATTCCTGAGAGTTTATATTATTTTTTATTTGTTTATTTAAATGAAGTCGACCAGTTGCCTGCCCTTCCTTCCATTATCCGTCACCGAGAAAAACTGAACAAAGTTCTGAGGTCGACCTTGTAAAGATAAGGATTCAGGTCTGTCTGCTGTTTACCTTTGCTCCTGCCTGCACTGCCCTTCTCTCCACATTTAGGTGTTTGTTGGTTTGTCTATCTAATCTTTTGGGTTTTTATTTCTAATGAGGTCGACCAGTTGTCTATTTATTATTTTTTTTACTACGCATCAAGCTGCGCTGCTTGTCTTTGCTCCTGTGTGCTCTCGCACTCTCGCCTTTTCCACTTATTTTTATTTTTGATTTATTTTTGATTTATTTTGTCAATTTAAAAAAAAAACGCATCGTGCTGTGCTGTTTGTGTTTGCTTGAGTGCATTCGCGCGCTCTCACTTTCTGCACTTTACAATTTTTTTGTTATTATTTATCTATTCCTGAGAGTTTATCTTAATTTTTATTTGTTTATTTAAATGAAGTCGACCAGTTGCCTGCCCTTCCTTCCATTATCCGTCACCGAGACAAACTGAACAAAGTTCTGAGGTCGACCTTGTAAAGATAAGAATTCAGGTCTGTCTGCTGTTTACCTTTGCTCCTGCGCGCACTGCCCTTCTCTCCACATTTATGTGTTTGTTTGTTTGTCTATCTAATCTTTTGGGTTTTTATTTCTAATGAGGTCGACCAGTTGTCTATTTATTATTTTTTTTACTACGCATCAAGCTGCGCTGCTTGTCTTTGCTCCTGTGTGCTCGCGCACTCTCGCCTTTTCCACTTATTGTTATTTTTTATTTATTTTTGATTTATTTTGTCAATATAAAAAAAATACGCATCGTACTGTGCCCTTTGTGTTTGCTTGAGTGCATTCGTGCGCTCTCGCTTTCTCCACTTTACAATTTTTTGGATATTATTTATCTATTCCTGAGAGTTTATCTTATTTTTTATTTGTTTATTTAAATGAAGTCGACCAGTTGCCTGCCCTTCCTTCCATTATCCGTCACCGAGACAAACTGAACAAAGTTCTGAGGTCGACCTTGTAAAGATAAGGATTCAGGTCTGTCTGCTGTTTACCTTTGCTCCTACCCGCACTGCCCTTCTCTCCACATTTATGTGTTTGTTGGTTTGTCTATCTAATCTTTTGGGTTTTTATTTCTAATGAGGTCGACCAGTTGTCTATTTATTATTTTTTTTTACTACGCGTCAAGCTGCGCTGCTTGTCTTTGCTCCTGTGTGCTCGCGCACTCTCGCCTTTTCCACTTATTTTTATTTTTGATTTATTTTTGATTTATTTTGTCAATTTAAAAAAAAATACGCATCGTGCTGTGCTGTTTGTGTTTGCTTGAGTGCATTCGCGCGCTCTCGCTTTCTCCACTTTACAATTTTTTTGTTATTATTTATCTATTCCTGAGAGTTTATCTTATTTTTTATTTGTTTATTTAAATGAAGTCGACCAGTTGCCTGCCCTTCCTTCCATTATCCGTCACCGAGACAAACTGAACAAAGTTCTGAGGTCGACCTTGTAAAGATAAGGATTCAGGTCTGTCTGCTGTTTACCTTTGCTCCTGAGCGCACTGCCCTTCTCTCCACATTTATGTGTTTGTTTGTTTGTCTATCTAATCTTTTGGGTTTTTTTTCTAATGAGGTCGACCAGTTGTCTATTTATTATTGTCTTTACTACGCATCAAGCTTCGCTGCTTGTCTTTGCTCCTGTGTGCTCGCGCACACTCGCCTTTTCCACTTATTTTTATTTTTGATTTATTTTTGATTTATTTTGTCAATTTAAAAAAAAATACGCATCGTGCTGTGCTGTTTGTGTTTGCTTGAGTGCATTTGCGCGCTCTCGCTTTCTCCACTTTACAATTTTTTTGTTATTATTTATCTATTCCTGAGAGTTTATCTTATTTTTAATTGTTTATTTAAATGAAGTCGTCCAGTTGCCTGCTCTTCCTTCCATTATCCGTCATCGAGACAAACTGAACAAAGTTCTGAGGTCGACCTTGTAAAGATAAGGATTCAGGTCTGTCTGCTGTTTACCTTTGCTCCTGCGCGCACTGCCCTTCTCTCCACATTTATGTGTTTGTTTGTTTGTCTATCTAATCTTTTGGGTTTTTATTTCTAATGAGGTCGACCAGTTGTCTATTTATTATTTTTTTTACTACGCATCAAGCTGCGCTGCTTGTCTTTGCTCCTGTGTGCTCGAGCACTCTCGCCTTTTCCACTTATTTTTATTTTTGATTTATTTTTGATTTATTTTGTCAATTTAAAAAAAAATACGCATCGTGCTGTGCTGTTTGTGTTTGCTTGAGTGCTTTCGCGCGCTCTCGCTTTGTGCACGTTACAATTTTTTTGTTATTATTTTTCTATTCCTGAGAGTTTATCTTATTTTTTATTTATTTATTTAAATGACGTCGACCAGTTGCCTGCCCTTCCTTCCATTATCCGTCACCGAGACAAACTGAACAAAGTTCTTAGGTTGACCTTGTAAAGATAAGGATTCAGGTCTGTCTGCTGTTTACCTTTGCTCCTGCGCGCACTGCCCTTCTCTCCACATTTATGTGTTTGTTTGTTTGTCTATCCAATCTTTTGGGTTTTTATTTTTAATGAGGTCGACCAGTTGTCTATTTATTATTTTTTTTTACTACGCATCAAGCTGCGCTGCTTGTCTTTGCTCCTGTGTGCTCGCGCACTCTCGCTTTTTCCAGTTATTTTTATTTTTGATTTATTTTTGATTTATTTTGTCAATTTTTTAAAAAAAATACGCATCGTGCTGTGCTGTTTGTGTTTGCTTGAGTGCATTCGCGCGCTCTCGCTTTCTCCACTTTACAATTTTTTTGTTATTATTTATCTATTCCTGAGTTTATCTTATTTTTTATTTGTTTATTTAAATGAAGTCGACCAGTTGCCTGCCCTTCCTTCCATTATCCGTCACCGAGACAAACTGAACAAAGTTCTGAGGTCAACCTTGTAAAGATAAGGATTCAGGTCTGTCTGCTGTTTACATTTGCTCCTGCGCTCACTGCCCTTCTCTCCACATTTATGTGTTTGTTTGTTTGTCTATCTAATCTTTTGGGTTTTTATTTCTAATGAGGTCGACCAGTTGTCTATTTATTATTTTTTTTACTACGCATCAAGCTGCGCTGCTTATCTTTGCTCCTGTGTGCTCGCGCACTCTCGCCTTTTCCACTTATTTTTATTTTTGATTTATTTTTGATTTATTTTGTCAATTTTTAAAAAAAATAGGCATCGTGCTGTGCTGTTTGTGTTTGCTTGAGTGCATTCGCGCGCTCTCGCTTTCTCCACTTTACAATTTTTTTGTTATTATTTATCTATTCCTGAGAGTTTATATTATTTTTTATTTGTTTATTTAAATGAAGTCGACCAGTTGCCTGCCCTTCCTTCCATTATCTGTCACCGAGAAAAACTGAACAAAGTTCTGAGGTCGACCTTGTAAAGATAAGGATTCAGGTCTGTCTGCTGTTTACCTTTGCTCCTGCCCGCACTGCCCTTCTCTCCACATTTATGTGTTTGTTGGTTTATCTATCTAATCTTTTGGGTTTTTATTTCTAATGAGGTCGACCAGTTGTCTATTTATTATTTTTTTTTACTACGCGTCAAGCTGCGCTGCTTGTCTTTGCTCCTGTGTGCTCACGCAATCTCGCCTTTTCCACTTATTTTTATTTTTGATTTATTTTTGATTTATTTTGTCAATTTAAAAAAAAATACGCATCGTGCTGTGCTGTTTGTGTTTGCTTGAGTGCATTCGCGCGCTCTCGCTTTCTCCACTTTACAATTTTTTTGTTATTATTTATCTATTCCTGAGAGTTTATCTTATTTTTTATTTGTTTATTTAAATGAAGTCGACCAGTTGCCTGCCCTTCCTTCCATTATCCGTCACCGAGACTAACTGAACAAAGTTCTGAGGTCGACCTTGTAAAGATAAGGATTCAGGTCTGTCTGCTGTTTACCTTTGCTCCTTCGCGCACTGCCCTTCTCTCCACATTTATGTGTTTGTTTGTTTGTCTATCCAATCTTTTGGGTTTTTATTTCTAATGAGGTCGACCAGTTGTCTATTTATTATTTTTTTTTACTACGCATCAAGCTGCTCTGCTTGTCTTTGCTCCTGTGTGCTCGCGCACTCTCGCTTTTTCCAGTTATTTTTATTTTTGATTTATTTTTGATTTATTTTGTCAATTTTTTAAAAAAAAATACGCATCGTGCTGTGCTGTTTGTGTTTGCTTGAGTGCATTCGCGCGCTCTCGCTTTCTCCACTTTACAATTTTTTTGTTATTATTTATCTATTCCTGAGAGTTTATCTTATTTTTTATTTGTTTATTTAAATGAAGTCGACCAGTTGCCTGCCCTTCCTTCCATTATCCGTCACCGAGACTAACTGAACAAAGTTCTGAGGTCGACCTTGTAAAGATAAGGATTCAGGTCTGTCTGCTGTTTACCTTTGCTCCTGCGCGCACTGCCCTTCTCTCCACATTTATGTGTTTGTTTGTCTATCTAATCTTTTGGGTTTTTTTTCTAATTAGGTCGACCAGTTGTCTATTTATTATTTTCTTTACTACGCATCAAGCTTCGCTGCTTGTCTTTGCTCCTGTGTGCTCGCGCACACTCGCCTTTTCCACTTATTTTTATTTTTGATTTATTTTTGATTTATTTTGTCAATTTAAAAAAAAATACGCATCGTGCTGTGCTGTTTGTGTTTGCTTGAGTGCATTCGCGCGCTCTCGCTTTCTCCACTTTACAATATTTTTGTTATTATTTATCTATTCCTGAGAGTTTATCTTATTTTTTATTTCTTTATTTAAATGAAGTCGACCAGTTGCCTGCCCTTCCTTCCATTATCCGTCACCGAGACAAACTGAACAAAGTTCTGAGGTCGACCTTGTAAAGATAAGGATTCAGGTCTGTCTGCTGTTTACCTTTGCTCCTGCGCGCACTGCCCTTCTCTCCACATTTATGTGTTTGTTTGTTTGTCTATCTAATCTTTTGGGTTTTTATTTCTAATGAGGTCGACCAGTTGTCTATTTATTATTTTTTTTACTACGCATCAAGCTGCGCTGGTTGTCTTTGCTCCTGTGTGCACGCGCACTCTCGCCTTTTCCACTTATTTTTATTTTTGATTTATTTTTGATTTATTTTCTCAATTTAAAAAAAAATACGCATCGTGCTGTGCTGTTTGTGTTTGCTTGAGTGCATTCGCGCGCTCTCGCTTTCTCCACTTTACAATTTTTTTGTTATTATTTATCTATTCCTGAGAGTTTATCTTATTTTTTATTTGTTTATTTAAATGAAGTCGACCAGTTTCCTGCCCTTCCTTCCATTATCCGTCACCGAGACAACCTGAACAAAGTTCTGAGGTCGACCTTGTAAAGATAAGGATTCAGGTCTGTCTGCTGTTTACATTTTCTCCTGCGCTCACTGCCCTTCTCTCCACATTTATGTGTTTGTTTGTTTGTCTATCTAATCTTTTGGGTTTTTATTTCTAATGAGGTCGACCAGTTGTCTATTTATTATTTTTTTTACTACGCATCAAGCTGGGCTGCTTGTCTTTGCTCCTGTGTGCTCGCGCACTTCGCCTTTTCCACTTATTTTTATTTTTGATTTATTTTGTCAATTTTTTAAAAAAATACGCATCCTGCTGTGCTGTTTGTGTTTGCTTGAGTGCATTTGCGCGCTCTCGCTTTCTCCACTTTACAATTTTTTTGTTATTATTTATCTATTCCTGAGAGTTTATATTATTTTTTATTTGTTTATTTAAATGAAGTCGACCAGTTGCCTGCCCTTCCTTCCATTATCCGTCACCGAGAAAAACTGAACAAAGTTCTGAGGTCGACCTTGTAAAGATAAGGATTCAGGTCTGTCTGCTGTTTACCTTTGCTCCTGCCTGCACTGCCCTTCTCTCCACATTTAGGTGTTTGTGGGTTTGTCTATCTAATCTTTTGGGTTTTTATTTCTAATGAGGTCGACCAGTTGTCTATTTATTATTTTTTTTACTACGCATCAAGCTGCGCTGCTTGTCTTTGCTCCTGTGTGCTCGCGCACTCTCGCCTTTTCCACTTATTTTTATTTTTGATTTATTTTTGATTTATTTTGTCAATTTAAAAAAAAAAACGCATCGTGCTGTGCTGTTTGTGTTTGCTTGAGTGCATTCGCGCGCTCTCACTTTCTGCACTTTACAATTTTTTTCTTATTATTTATCTATTCCTGAGAGTTTATCTTAATTTTTATTTGTTTATTTAAATGAAGTCGACCAGTTGCCTGCCCTTCCTTCCATTATCCGTCACCGAGACAAACTGAACAAAGTTCTGAGGTCGACCTTGTAAAGATAAGGATTCAGGTCTGTCTGCTGTTTACCTTTGCTCCTGCGCGCACTGCCCTTCTCTCCACATTTATGTGTTTGTTTGTTTGTCTATCTAATCTTTTAGGTTTTTATTTCTAATGAGGTCGACCAGTTGTCTATTTATTATTCTTTTTACTACGCATCAAGCTGCGCTGCTTGTCTTTGCTCCTGTGTGCTCGCGCACTCTCGCCTTTTCCACTTATTGTTATTTTTTATTTATTTTTGATTTATTTTGTCAATATAAAAAAAATACGCATCGTGCTGTGCCGTTTGTGTTTGCTTGAGTGCATTCGTGCGCTCTCGCTTTCTCCACTTTACAATTTTTTGCATATTATTTATCTATTCCTGA
Source organism: Perognathus longimembris pacificus (assembly GCF_023159225.1). Taxonomy (NCBI): domain Eukaryota; kingdom Metazoa; phylum Chordata; class Mammalia; order Rodentia; family Heteromyidae; genus Perognathus; species Perognathus longimembris. Next base: position 39,750 of record NW_025958579.1, on the reverse strand, counting down.
GAGTTTATCTTATTTTTTATTTGTTTATTTAAATGAAGTCGACCAGTTGACTGCCCTTCCTTCCATTATCCGTCACCGAGACAAACTGAACAAAGTTCTGAGGTCGACCTTGTAAAGATAAGGATTCAGGTCTGTCTGCTGTTTACCTTTGCTCCTGTGCGCACTGCCGTTCTCTCCACATTTATGTGTTTGTTTGTTTGTCTATCTAATGTTTTGGGTTTTTATTTCTAATGAGATCGACCTGTTGTCTATTTATTATTTTTTTTACTACGCATCCAGCTGCGCTGGTTGTCTTTGCTCCTGTGTGCACGCGCACTCTCGCCTTTTCCACTTATTTTTATTTTTGATTTATTTTTGATTTATTTTCTCAATTTAAAAAAAAATACGCATCGTGCTGTGCTGTTTGTGTTTGCTTGAGTGCATTCGCGCGCTCTCGCTTTCTCCACTTTACAATTTTTTTGTTATTATTTATCTATTCCTGAGAGTTTATCTTATTTTTTATTTGTTTATTTAAATGAAGTCGACCAGTTTCCTGCCCTTCCTTCCATTATCCGTCACCGAGACAACCTGAACAAAGTTCTGAGGTCGACCTTGTAAAGATAAGGATTCAGGTCTGTCTGCTGTTTACATTTGCTCCTGCGCTCACTGCCCTTCTCTACACATTTATGTGTTTGTTTGTTTGTCTATCTAATCTTTTGGGTTTTTATTTCTAATGAGGTCGACCAGTTGTCTATTTATTATTTTTTTACTACGCATCAAGCTGGGCTGCTTGTCTTTGCTCCTGTGTGCTCGCGCACTTCGCCTTTTCCACTTATTTTTATTTTTGATTTATTTTGTCAATTTTTTAAAAAAATACGCATCCTGCTGTGCTGTTTGTGTTTGCTTGAGTGCATTTGCGCGCTCTCGCTTTCTCCACTTTACAATTTTTTGTTATTATTTATCTATTCTTGAGAGTTTATATTATTTTTTATTTGTTTATTTAAATGAAGTCGACCAGTTGCCTGCCCTTCCTTCCATTATCCGTCACCGAGAAAAACTGAACAAAGTTCTGAGGTCGACCTTGTAAAAATAAGGATTCAGGTCTGTCTGCTGTTTACCTTTGCTCCTGCGCGCACTGCCCTTCTCCCCACATTTATGTGTTTGTTTGTTTGTCTATCTAATCTTTTGGGTTTTTATTTCTAATGAGGTCGACCAGTTGTCTATTTATTATTTTTTTTACTACGCATCAAGCTGCGCTGCTTGTCTTTGCTCCTGTGTGCTCGGGCACTCTCGCCTTTTCCACTTATTTTTATTTTTGATTTATTTTCGATTTATTTTGTCAATTTTAAAAAAAAACGCATGGTGCTGTTCTGTTTGTGTTTGCTTGAGTGCATTCGCGCGCTCTCGCTTTCTCCACTTTACAATTTTTTTGTTATTATTTATCTATTCCTGAGAGTTTATCTTATTTTTTATTTGTTTATTTAAATGAAGTCGACCAGTTGCCTGCCCTTCCTTCCATTATCCGTCACCGAGACAAACTGAACAAAGTTCTGAGGTCGACCTTGTAAAGATAAGGATTCAGGTCTGTCTGCTGTTTACCTTTGCTCCTGAGCGCACTGCCCTTCTCCCCACATTTATGTGTTTGTTTGTTTGTCTATCTAATCTTTTGGGTTTTTATTTCTAATGAGGTCGACCAGTTGTCTATTTATTATTTTTTTTACTACGCATCAAGCTGCGCTGCTTGTCTTTGCTCCTGTGTGCTCGGGCACTCTCGCCTTTTCCACTTATTTTTATTTTTGATTTATTTTTGATTTATTTTGTCAATTTAAAAAAAAAACGCTTCGTGCTGTGCTGTTTGTGTTTGCTTGAGTGCATTCGCGCGCTCTCGCTTTCTCCACTTTACAATTTTTTTGTTATTATTTATCTATTCCTGAGAGTTTATCTTATTTTTTATTTGTTTATTTAAATGAAGTCGACCAGTTGCCTGCCCTTCCTTCCATTATCCGTCACCGAGACAAACTGAACAAAGTTCTGAGCTCGACCTTGTAGAGATAAGGATTCAGGTCTGTCTGCTGTTTACCTTTGCTCCTGCGCGCACTGCCCTTCTCTCCACATTTATGTGTTTGTTTGTTTGTCTATCTAAACTTTTGGGTTTTTATTTCTAATGGGGTCGACCAGTTGTCTATTTATTATTTTTTTTACTACGCATCAAGCTGCGCTGCTTGTCTTTGCTCCTGTGTGCTCTCGCACTCTCGCCTTTTCCACTTATTTTTATTTTTGATTTATTTTTGATTTATTTTGTCAATTTAAAAAAAAAAACGCATCGTGCTGTGCTGTTTGTGTTTGCTTGAGTGCATTCGCGCGCTCTCACTTTCTCACTTTACAATTTTTTTGTTATTATTTATCTATTCCTGAGAGTTTATCTTATTTTTTATTTGTTTATTTAAATGAAGTCGACCAGTTGCCTGCCCTTCCTTCCATTATCCGTCACCGAGACAAACTGAACAAAGTTCTGAGGTCGACCTTGTAAAGATAAGGATTCAGGTCTGTCTGCTGTTTACCTTTGCTCCTGCGCGCACTGCCCTTCTCTCCACATTTATGTGTTTGTTTGTTTGTCTATCTAATCTTTTGGGTTTTTATTTCTAATGAGGTCGACCAGTTGTCTATTTATTATTTTTTTTACTACGCATCAAGCTGCGCTGCTTGTCTTTGCTCCTGTGTGCTCGCGCACTCTCGCCTTTTCCACTTATTTTTATTTTTTATTTATTTTTGATTTATTTTGTCAATTAAAAAAAATACGCATCGTACTGTGCTGTTTGTGTTTGCTTGAGTGCATTCGCGCGCTCTCGCTTTCTCCACTTTACAATTTTTTGTTATTATTTATCTATTCCTGAGAGTTTATCTTATTTTTTATTTGTTTATTTAAATGAAGTCGACCAGTTGCCTGCCCTTCCTTCCATTATCCGTCACCGAGACAAACTGAACAAAGTTCTGAGGTCGACCTTGTAAAGATAAGGATTCAGGTCTGTCTGCTGTTTACCTTTGCTCCTGTGCGCACTGCCCTTCTCTCCACATTTATGTGTTTGTTTGTTTGTCTATCTAATCTTTTGGGTTTTTATTTCTAATGAGGTCGACCAGTTGTCTATTTATTATTTTTTTTACTACGCATCAAGCTGCGCTGCTTGTCTTTGCTCCTGTGTGCACGCGCACTCTCGCCTTTTCCACTTATTTTTATTTTTGATTTATTTTTGATTTATTTTGTCAATTTAAAAAAAATACGCATCGTGCTGTGCTGTTTGTGTTTGCTTGAGTGCATTCGCGCGCTCTCGCTTTCTCCACTTTACAATTTTTTTGTTATTATTTATCTATTCCTGAGAGTTTATCTTATTTTTTATTTGTTTATTTAAATGAAGTCGACCAGTTGCCTGCCCTTCCTTCCATTATCCGTCACCGAGACAAACTGAACAAAGTTCTGAGGTCGACCTTGTAAAGATAAGGATTCAGGTCTGTCTGCTGTTTACCTTTGCTCCTGCGCGCACTGCCCTTCTCTCCACATTTATGTGTTTGTTTGTTTGTCTATCTAATCTTTTGGGTTTTTATTTCTAATGAGGTCGACCAGTTGTCTATTTATTATTTTTTTTACTACGCATCAAGCTGCGCTGCTTGTCTTTGCTCCTGTGTGCTCGCGCACTCTCGCCTTTTCCACTTATTTTTATTTTTGATTTATTTTCGATTTATTTTGTCAATTTAAAAAAAAACGCATCGTGCTGTGCTGTTTGTGTTTGCTTGAGTGCATTCGCGCGCTCTCGCTTTCTCCACTTTACAATTTTTTTGTTATTATTTATCTATTCCTGAGAGTTTATCTTATTTTTTATTTGTTTATTTAAATGAAGTCGACCAGTTGCCTGCCCTTCCTTCCATTATCCGTCACCGAGACAAACTGAACAAAGTTCTGAGGTCGACCTTGTAAAGATAAGGATTCAGGTCTGTCTGCTGTTTACCTTTGCTCCTGCGCGCCTGCCCTTCTCTCCACATTTATGTGTTTGTTTGTTTGTCTATCTAATCTTTTGGGTTTTTATTTCTAATGAGGTCGACCAGTTGTCTATTTATTATTTTTTTTACTACGCATCAAGCTGCGCTGCTTGTCTTTGCTCCTGTGTGCTCGCGCACTCTCGCCTTTTCCACTTATTTTTATTTTTGATTTATTTTTGATTTATTTTGTCAATTTAAAAAAATACGCATCGTGCTGTGCTGTTTGTGTTTGCTTGAGTGCATTCGCGCGCTCTCGCTTCTCCACTTTACAATTTTTTTGTTATTATTTATCTATTCCTGAGAGTTTATCGTTATTTTTTATTTGTTTATTTAAATGAAGTCGACCAGTTGCCTGCCCTTCCTTCCATTATCCGTCACCGAGACAAACTGAACAAAGTTCTGAGGTCGACCTTGTAAACATAAGGATTCAGGTCTGTCTGCTGTTTACCTTTGCTCCTGCGCGCACTGCCCTTCTCTCCACATTTATGTGTTTGTTTGTTTGTCTATCTAATCTTTTGGGTTTTTATTTCTAATGAGGTCGACCAGTTGTCTATTTATTATTTTTTTTTACTACGCATCAAGCTGCGCTGCTTGTCTTTGCTCCTGTGTGCTCGCGCACTCTCGCTTTTCCACTTATTTTTATTTTTGATTTATTTTTGATTTATTTTGTCAATTTAAAAAAAAACGCATCGTGCTGTGTTGTTTGTGTTTGCTTGAGTGCATTCACGCGCTCTCGCTTTCTCCACTTTACAATTTTTTTGTTATTATTTATCTATTCCTGAGAGTTTATCTTATTTTTTATTTGTTTTTTAAATGAAGTCGACCAGTTGCCTGCCCTTCCTTCCATTATCCGTCACCGAGACAAACTGAACAAAGTTCTGAGGTCGACCTTGTAAAGATAAGGATTCAGGTCTGTCTGCTGTTTACCTTTGCTCCTGCGCGCACTGCTCTTCTCTCCACATTTATGTGTTTGTTTGTTTGTCTATCTAATCTTTTGGGTTTTTATTTCTAATGAGGTCGACCAGTTGTCTATTTATTATTTTTTTTACTACGCATCAAGCTGTGCTGCTTGTCTTTGCTCCTGTGTGCTCGGGCACTCTCGCCTTTTCCACTTATTTTTATTTTTGATTTATTTTTGATTTATTTTGTCAATTTAAAAAAAAACGCATCGTGCTGTTCTGTTTGTGTTTGCTTGAGTGCATTCGCGCGCTCTCGCTTTCTCCACTTTACAATTTTTTTGTTATTATTTATCTATTCCTGAGAGTTTATCTTATTTTTTATTTGTTTATTTAAATGAAGTCGACCAGTTGCCTGCCCTTCCTTCCATTATCCGTCACCGAGACAAACTGAACAAAGTTCTGAGGTCGACCTTGTAAAGATAAGGATTCAGGTCTGTCTGCTGTTTACCTTTGCTCCTGCGCGCACTGCCCTTCTCTCCACATTTATGTGTTTGTTTGTTTGTCTATCTAATCTTTTGGGTATTTATTTCTAATGAGGTCGACCAGTTGTCTATTTATTATTTTTTTTACTACGCATCAAGCTGCGCTGCTTGACTTTGCTCCTGTGTGCTCGCGCACTCTCGCCTTTTCCACTTATTTTTATTTTTGATTTATTTTTGATTTATTTTGTCAATTTTTTAAAAAAATAGGCATCGTGCTGTGCTGTTTTGTTTGCTTGAGTGCATTCGCGCGCTCTCGCTTTCTCCACTTTACAATTTTTTTGTTATTATTTATCTATTCCTGAGAGTTTATCGTATTTTTTATTTGATTATTTAAATGAAGTCGACCAGTTGCCTGCCCTTCCTTCCATTTTCCGTCACCGAGACAAACTGAACAAATTTCCGAGGTCGACCTTGTAAAGATAAGGATTCAGGTCTATCTGCTGTTTACCTTTGCTCCTGCGCGCACCGCCCTTCTCCCCACATTTATGTGTTTGTTTGTTTGTCTATCTAACCTTTTGGGTTTTTATTTCTAATGAGGTCGACCAGTTGTCTATTTATTATTTTTTTTACTACGCATCAAGCTGCGCTGCTTGTCTTTGCTCCTGTGTGCTCGGCACTCTCGCCTTTTCCACTTATTTTTATTTTTGATTTATTTTTGATTTATTTTGTCAATTTAAAAAAAAACGCTTCGTGCTGTGCTGTTTGTGTTTGCTTGAGTGCATTCGCGCGCCCTCGCTTTCTCCACTTTACAATTTTTTGTTATTATTTATCTATTCCTGAGAGTTTATCTTATTTTTTATTTGTTTATTTAAATGAAGTCGACCAGTTGCCTGCCCTTCCTTCCATTATCCGTCACCGAGACAAACTGAACAAAGTTCTGAGGTCGACCTTGTAAAGATAAGGATTCAGGTCTGTCTGCTGTTTACCTTTGCTCCTGCGCGCACTGCCCTTCTCTCCACATTTATGTGTTTGTTTGTTTGTCTATCTAAACTTTTGGGTTTTTATTTCTAATGGGGTCGACCAGTTGTCTATTTATTATTTTTTTTACTACGCATCAAGCTGCACTGCTTGTCTTTGCTCCTGTGTGCTCGCGCACTCTCGCCTTTTCCACTTATTTTTATTTTTGATTTATTTTTGATTTATTTTGTCAATTTTTAAAAAAAATACGCATCGTGCTGTGCTGTTTGTGTTTGCTTGAGTGCATTCGCGCGCTCTCGCTTTCTCCACTTTACAATTTTTTTGTTATTATTTATCTATTCCTGAGAGTTTATCTTATTTTTTATTTGTTTATTTAAATGAAGTCGACCAGTTGCCTGCCCTTCCTTCCATTATCCGTCACCGAGACAAACTGAACAAAGTTCTGAGGTCGACCTTGTAAAGATAAGGATTCAGGTCTGTCTGCTGTTTACCTTTGCTCCTGCGCGCACTGCCCTTCTCTCCACATTTATGTGTTTGTTTGTTTGTCTATCTAATCTTTTGGGTTTTTATTTCTAATGAGGTCGACCAGTTGTCTATTTATTATTTTTTTTACTACGCATCAAGCTGCGCTGCTTGTCTTTGCCCCTGTGTGCTCGCGCACTCTCGCCTTTTCCACTTATTTTTATTTTAGATTTATTTTGATTTATTTTGTCAATTTAAAAAAAAATACGCATCGTGCTGTGCTGTTTGTGTTTGCTTGAGTGCATTCGCGCGCTCTCGCTTTCTCCACTTTACAATTTTTTTGTTATTATTTATCTATTCCTGAGAGTTTATCTTATTTTTTATTTGTTTATTTAAATGAAGTCGACCAGTTGCCTGCCCTTCCTTCCATTATCCGTCACCGAGAACAAACTGAACAAAGTTCTGAGTCGACCTTGTAAAGATAAGGATTCAGGTCTGTCTGCTGTTTACCTTTGCTCCTGCGCGCACACTGCCCTTCTCTCCATATTTATGTGTTTGTTTGTTTGTCTATCTAATCTTTTGGGTTTTTATTTCTAATGAGGTCGACCAGTTGTCTATTTATTATTTTTTTTACTACGCATCAAGCTGCGCTGCTTGTCTTTGCTCCTGTGTGCTCGCGCACTCTCGCCTTTTCCACTTATTTTTATTTTTGATTTATTTTGTCAATTTTAAAAAAAAATACGCATCGTGCTGTGCTGTTTGTGTTTGCTTGAGTGCATTCGCGCGCTCTCGCTTTCTCCACTTTACAATTTTTTTGTTATTATTTATCTATTCCTGAGAGTTTATCTTATTTTTTATTTGTTTATTTAAATGAAGTCGACCAGTTGCCTGCCCTTCCTTCCATTATCCGTCACCGAGACAAACTGAACAAAGTTCTGAGGTCGACCTTGTAAAGATAAGGATTCAGGTCTGTCTGCTGTTTACCTTTGCTCCTGCGCGCACTGCCCTTCTCTCCACATTTATGTGTTTGTTTGTTTGTCTATCTAATCTTTTGGGTTTTTATTTCTAATGAGGTCGACCAGTTGTCTATTTATTATTTTTTTTACTACGCATCAAGCTGCGCTGCTTGTCTTTGCTCCTGTGTGCTCGCGCACTCTCGCCTTTTCCACTTATTTTTATTTTTGATTTATTTTTGATTTATTTTGTCAATTTAAAAAAAATACGCATCGTGCTGTGCTGTTTGTGTTTGCTTGAGTGCATTCGCGCGCTCTCGCTTTCTCCACTTTACAATTTTTTTGTTATTTATTTATCTATTCCTGAGAGTTTATCTTATTTTTTATTTGTTTATTTAAATGAAGTCGACCAGTTGCCTACCCTTCCTTCCATTATCCGTCACCGAGACAAACTGAACAAAGTTCTGAGGTCGACCTTGTAAAGATAAGGATTCAGGTTGTCTGCTGTTTACTTTGCTCCTGCGCGCACTGCCCTTCTCTCCACATTTATGTGTTTGTTTGTTTGTCTATCTAATCTTTTGGGTTTTTATTTCTAATGAGGTCGACCAGTTGTCTATTTATTATTTTTTTTACTACGCATCAAGCTGCGCTGCTTGTCTTTGCTCCTGTGTGCTCGCGCACTCTCGCCTTTTCCACTTATTTTTATTTTTGATTTATTTTTGATTTATTTTGTCAATTTTAAAAAAAAATACGCATCGTGCTGTGCTGTTTGTGTTTGCTTGAGTGCATTCGCGCGCTCTCGCTTTCTCCACTTTACAATTTTTTGTTATTATTTATCTATTCCTGAGAGTTTATCTTATTTTTTATTTGTTTATTTAAATGAAGTCGACCAGTTGCCTGCCCTTCCTTCCATTATCCGTCACCGAGACAAACTGAACAAAGTTCTGAGGTCGACCTTGTAAAGATAAGGATTCAGGTCTGTCTGCTGTTTACCTTTGCTCCTGCGCGCACTGCCCTTCTCTCCACATTTATGTGTTTGTTTGTTTGTCTATCTAATCTTTTGGGTTTTTATTACTAATGAGGTCGACCAGTTGTCTATTTATTATTTTTTTTACTACGCATCAAGCTGCGCTGCTTGTCTTTGCTCCTGTGTGCTCGCGCACTCTCGCCTTTTCCACTTATTTTTATTTTTGATTTATTTTTGATTTATTTTGTCAATTTAAAAAAAATACGCATCGTGCTGTGCTGTTTGTGTTTGCTTGAGTGCATTCGCGCGCTCTCGCTTTCTCCACTTTACAATTTTTTTGTTATTATTTATCTATTCCTGAGAGTTTATCTTATTTTTTATTTGTTTATTTAAATGAAGTCGACCAGTTGCCTGCCCTTCCTTCCATTATCCGTCACCGAGACAAACTGAACAAAGTTCTGAGGTCGACCTTGTAAAGATAAGGATTCAGGTCTGTCTGCTGTTTACCTTTGCTCCTGCGCGCACTGCCCTTCTCTCCACATTTATGTGTTTGTTTGTTTGTCTATCTAATCTTTTGGGTTTTTATTTCTAATGAGGTCGACCAGTTGTCTATTTATTATTTTTTTTACTACGCATCAAGCTGCGCTGCTTGTCTTTGCTCCTGTGTGCTCGCACACTCTCGCCTTTTCCACTTATTTTTATTTTTGATTTATTTTTGATTTATTTTGTCAATTTAAAAAAATACGCATCGTGCTGTGCTGTTTGTGTTTGCTTGAGTGCATTCGCGCGCTCTCGCTTTCTCCACTTTACAATTTTTTTGTTATTATTTATCTATTCCTGAGAGTTTATCTTATTTTTTATTTGTTTATTTAAATGAAGTCGACCAGTTGCCTGCCCTTCCTTCCATTATCCGTCACCGAGACAAACTGAACAAAGTTCTGAGGTCGACCTTGTAAAGATAAGGATTCAGGTCTGTCTGCTGTTTACCTTTGCTCTGCGCGCAGCCCTTCTCTCCACATTTATGTGTTTGTTTGTTTGTCTATCTAATCTTTTGGGTTTTTATTTCTAATGAGGTCGACCAGTTGTCTATTTATTATTTTTTTTACTACGCATCAAGCTGCGCTGCTTGTCTTTGCTCCTGTGTGCTCGCGCACTCTCGCCTTTTCCACTTATTTTTATTTTTGATTTATTTTTGATTTATTTTGTCAATTTAAAAAAAATACGCATCGTGATGTGCTGTTTGTGTTTGCTTGAGTGCATTCGCGCGCTCTCGCTTTCTCCACTTTACAATTTTTTTTATTATTTATCTATTCCTGAGAGTTTATCTTATTTTTTATTTGTTTATTTAAATGAAGTCGACCAGTTGCCTGCCCTTCCTTCCATTATCCGTCACCGAGACAAACTGAACAAAGTTCTGAGGTCGACCTTGTAAAGATAAGGATTCAGGTCTGTCTGCTGTTTACCTTTGCTCCTGCCCGCACTGCCCTTCTCTCCACATTTATGTGTTTGTTTGTTTGTCTATCTAATCTTTTGGGTTTTTATTTCTAATGAGGTCGACCAGTTGTCTATTTATTATTTTCTTTACTACGCATCAAGCTGCGCTGCTTGTCTTTGCTCCTGTGTGCTCGCGCACTCTCGCCTTTTCCACTTATTTTTATTTTTGATTTATTTTTCATTTATTTTGTCAATTTAAAAAAAAATACGCATCGTGCTGTGCTGTTTGTGTTTGCTTGAGTGCATTCGCGCGCTCTTGCTTTCTCCACTTTACAATTTTTTTGTTATTATTTATCTATTCCTGAGAGTTTATCTTATTTTTTATTTGTTTATTTAAATGAAGTCGACCAGTTGCCAACCCTTCCTTCCATTATCCTTCACCGAGACAAACTGAACAAAGTTCTGAGGTCGACCTTGTAAAGATAAGGATTCAGGTCTGTCTGCTGTTTCCTTTGCTCCTGCGCGCACAGCCCTTCTCTCCACATTTATGTGTTTGTTTGTTTGTCTATCTAATCTTTTGGGTTTTTATTTCTAATGAGGTCGACCAGTTGTCTATTTATTATTTTTTTTACTACGCATCAAGCTGCACTGCTTGTCTTTGCTCCTGTGTGCTCGCGCACTCTCGCCTTTTCCACTTATTTTTATTTTTGATTCATTTTTGATTTATTTTGTCAATTTAAAAAAAAATACGAATCGTGCTGTGCTGTTTGTGTTTGCTTGAGTGCAATCGCGCGCTCTCGCTTTCTCCACTTTACAATTTTTTTGTTATTATTTATCTATTCCTGAGAGTTTATGTTATTTTTTATTTGTTTATTTAAATGAAGTCGACCAGTTGCCTGCCCTTCCTTCCATTATCCGTCACCGAGACAAACTGAACAAAGTTCTGAGGTCGACCTTGTAAAGATAAGGATTCAGGTCTGTCTGCTGTTTACCTTTGCTCCTGCGCGCACTGCCCTTCTCTCCACATTTATGTGTTTGTTTGTTTGTCTATCTAATCTTTTGGGTTTTTATTTCTAATGAGGTCGACCAGTTGTCTATTTATTATTTTTTTTACTACGCATCAAGCTGCGCTGCTTGTCTTTGCTCTTGTGTGCTCGCGCACTCTCGCCTTTTCCACTTATTTTTATTTTTGATTTATTTTTCATTTATTTTGTCAATTTAAAAAAAATACGCATCGTGCTGTGCTGTTTGTGTTTGCTTTAGTGCATTCGCGCGCTCTCGCTTTCTCCACTTTACAATTTTTTTGTTATTTTTTATCTATTCCTGAGATTTTATCTTATTTTTTATTTGTTTATTTAAATGAAGTCGACCAGTTGCCTACCCTTCCTTCCATTATCCGTCACCGAGACAAACTGAACAAAGTTCTGAGGTCGACCTTGTAAAGATAAGGATTCAGGTCTGTCTGCTGTTTACATTTGCTCCTGCGCGCACAGCCCTTCTCTCCACATTTATGTGTTTGTTTGTCTATCTAATCTTTTGGGTTTTTATTTCTAATGAGGTCGACCAGTTGTCTATTTATTATTTTTTTTACTACGCATCAAGCTGCACTGCTTGTCTTTGCTCCTGTGTGCTCGCGCACTCTCGCCTTTTCCACTTATTTTTATTTTTGATTTATTTTTGATTTATTTTGTCAATTTAAAAAAAAATACGCATCGTGCTGTGCTGTTTGTGTTTGCTTGAGTGCATTCGCGTGCTCTCGCTTTCTCCACTTTACAATTTTTTTTATCATTTATCTATTCCTGAGAGTTTATCTTATTTTTTATTTGTTTATTTAAATGAAGTCGACCAGTTGCCTGCCCTTCCTTCCATTATCCGTCACCGAGACAAACTGAACAAAGTTCTGAGTCGACCTTGTAAAGATAAGGATTCAGTTCTGTCTGCTGTTGACCTTTGCTCCTGCGCGCACTGCCCTTCTCTCCACATTTATGTGTTTGTTTGTTTGTCTATCTAATCTTTTGGGTTTTTATTTCTAATGAGGTCGACCAGTTGTCTATTTATTATTTTTTTTACTACGCATCAAGCTGCGCTGCTTGTCTTTGCTCCTGTCTGCTCGCACACTCTCGCCTTTTCCACTTATTTTTATTTTTGATTTATTTTTGATTTATTTTGTCAATTTAAAAAAATACGCATCGTGCTGTGCTGTTTGTGTTTGCTTGAGTGCATTCGCGCGCTCTCGCTTTCTCCACTTTATAATTTTTTTGTTATTATTTATCTATTCCTGAGAGTTTATCTTATTTTTTATTTGTTTATTTAAATGAAGTCCCCCAGTTGCCTGCCCTTCCTTCCATTATCCGTCACCGAGACAAACTGTACAAAGTTCTGAGGTCGACCTTGTAAAGATAAGGATTCAGGTCTGTCTGCTTTTTACCTTTGCTCTTGCGCGCAGAGCCCTTCTCTCCACATATATGTGTTTGTTTGTTTGACTATCTAATCTTTTGGGTTTTTATTTCTAATGAGGTCGACCAGTTGTCTATTTATTATTTTTTTTTACTACGCATCAAGCTGCGCTGCTTGTCTTTGCTCCTGTGTGCTCGCGCACACTCGCCTTTTCCACTTATTTTTATTTTTGATTTATTTTTGATTTATTTTGTCAATTTAAAAAAAATACGCATCGTGCTGTGCTGTTTGTGTTTGCTTGAGTGCATTCGCGCGCTCTCGCTTTCTCCACTTTACAATTTTTTTTATTATTTATCTATTCCTGAGAGTTTATCTTATTTTTTATTTGTTTATTTAAATGAAGTCGACCAGTTGCCTGCCCTTCCTTCCATTATCTGTCACCGAGACAAACTGAACAAAGTTCTGAGGTCGACCTTGTAAAGATAAGGATTCAGGTCTGTCTGCTGTTTACCTTTGCTCCTCTGCGCACTGCCCTTCTCTCCACATTTATGTGTTTGTTTGTTTGTCTATCTAATCTTTTGGGTTTTTATTTCTAAAGAGGTCGACCAGTTGTCTATTTATTATTTTTTTTACTACGCATCAAGCTGCGCTGCTTGTCTTTGCTCCTGTGTGCTCGCGCACTCTCGCCTTTTTCACTTATTTTTATTTTTGATTTATTTTTTATTTATTTTGTCAATTTTAAAAAAAGTACGCATCGTCCTGTGCTGTTTGTGTTTGCTTGAGTGCATTCGCGGGCTCTCGCTTTCTCCACTTTACAATTTTTTGTTATTATTTATCTATTCCTGAGAGTTTATCTTATTTTTTATTTGTTTATTTAAATGAAGTCGACCAGTTGCCTGCCCTTCTTCCATTATCCGTCACCGAGACAAACTGAACAAAGTTCTGAGGTCGACCTTGTAAAGATAAGGATTCAGGTCTGTCTGCTGTTTACCTTTGCTCCTGCGCGCACTGCCCTTCTCTCCACATTTATGTGTTAGTTTGTTTGTCTATCTAATCTTTTGGGTTTTTATTTCTAATGAGGTCGACCAGTTGTCTATTTATTATTTTTTTTACTACGCATCAAGCTGCGCTGCTTGTCTTTGCTCCTGTGTGCTCGCGCACTCTCGCCTTTTCCACTTATTTTTATTTTTGATTTATTTTTGATTTATTTTGTCAATTTAAAAAAAATACGCATCGTGCTGTGCTGTTTGTGTTTGCTTGAGTGCATTCGCGCGCTCTCGCTTTCTCCACTTTACAATTTTTTTGTTATTATTTATCTATTCCTGAGAGTTTATCTTATTTTTTATTTGTTTATTTAAATGAAGTCGACCAGTTGCCTGCCCTTCCTTCCATTATCCGTCACCGAGACAAACTGAACAAAGTTCTGAGGTCGACCTTGTAAAGATAAGGATTCAGGTCTGTCTGCTGTTTACCTTTGCTCCTGCGCGCACTGCCCTTCTCTCCACATTTATGTGTTTGTTTGTTTGTCTATCTAATCTTTTGGGTGTTTATTTCTAATGAGGTCGACCAGTTGTCTATTTATTATTTTTTTTACTACGCATCAAGCTGCTCTGCTTGTCTTTGCTCCTGTGTTCTCGCGCACTCTCGCCTTTTTCACTTATTTTTATTTTTGATTTATTTTTGATTTATTTTGTCAATTTTAAAAAAAATACGCATCGTGCTGTGCTGTTTGTGTTTGCTTGAGTGCATTCGCGCGCTCTCGCTTTCTCCACTTTACAATTTTTTGTTATTATTTATCTATTCCTGAGAGTTTATCTTATTTTTTATTTGTTTATTTAAATGAAGTCGACCAGTTGCCTGCCCTTCCTTCCATTATCCGTCACCGAGACAAACTGAACAAAGTTCTGAGGTCGACCTTGTAAAGATAAGGATTCAGGTCTGTCTGCTGTTTACCTTTGCTCCTGCGCGCACTGCCCTTCTCTCCACATTTATGTGTTTGTTTGTTTGTCTATCTAATCTTTGGGTTTTTATTTCTAATGAGGTCGACCAGTTGTCTATTTATTATTTTTTTTTACTACGCATCAAGCTGCGCTGCTTGTCTTTGCTCCTGTGTGCTCGCGCACTCTCGCCTTTTCCACTTATTTTTATTTTTGATTTATTTTGGATTTATTTTGTCAATTTTAAAGAAAATACGCATCGTGCTGTGCTGTTTGTGATTGCTTGAGTGGATTCGCGCGCTCTCGCTTTCTCCACTTTACAATTTTTTTGTTATTATTTATCTATTCCTGAGAGTTTATCTTATTTTTTATTTGTTTATTTAAATGAAGTCGACCAGTTGCCTACCCTTCCTTCCATTATCCGTCACCGAGACAAACTGAACAAAGTTCTGAGGTCGACCTTGTAAAGATAAGGATTCAGGTCTGTCTGCTGTTTACCTTTGCTCCTGCGCGCACTGCCCTTCTCTCCACATTTATGTGTTTGTTTGTTTGTCTATCTAATCTTTTGGGTTTTTATTTCTAATGAGGTCGACCAGTTGTCTATTTATTATTTTTTTTACTACGCATCAAGCTGCGCTGCTTGTCTTTGCTCCTGTGTGCTCGCGCACTCTCGCCTTTTCCACTTATTTTTATTTTTGATTTATTTTTGATTTATTTTATCAATTTTAAAAAAAAACGCATCGTGCTGTGCTGTTTGTGTTTGCTTGAGTGCATTCGCGTGCTCTCGCTTTCTCCACTTTACAATTTTTTTGTTATTATTTATCTATTCCTGAGAGTTTATCTTATTTTTTATTTGTTTATTTAAATGAAGTCGACCAGTTGCCTGCCCTTCCTTCCATTATCCGTCACCGAGACAAACTGAACAAAGTTCTGAGGTCGACCTTGTAAAGATAAGGATTCAGGTCTGTCTGCTGTTTCCCTTTGCTCCTGCGCGCACTGCCCTTCTCTCCACATTTATGTGTTTGTTTGTTTGTCTATCTAATCTTTTGGGTTTTTATTTCTAATGAGGTCGACCAGTTGTCTATTTATTATTTTTTTTACTACGCATCAAGCTGCGCTGCTTGTCTTTGCTCCTGTGTGCTCGCGCACTCTCGCCTTTTCCACTTATTTTTATTTTTGATTTATTTTTGATTTATTTTGTCAATTTAAAAAAAAATACGCATCGTGCTGTGCTGTTTGTGTTTGCTTGAGTGCATTCCCGCGCTCTCGCTTTCTCCACTTTACAATTTTTTTGTTATTATTTATCTATTCCTGAGAGTTTATCGTATTTTTTATTTGTTTATTTAAATGAAGTCGACCAGTTGCCTGCCCTTCCTTCCATTATCCGTCACCGAGACAAACTGAACAAAGTTCTGAGGTCGACCTTGTAAAGATAAGGATTCAGGTCTGTCTGCTGTTTACCTTTGCTCCTGTGCGCACTGCCCTTCTCTCCACATTTATGTGTTTGTTTGTTTGTCTATCTAATCTTTTGGGTTTTTATTTCTAATGAGGTCGACCAGTTGTCTATTTATTATTTTTTTTACTACGCATCAAGCTGCGCTGCTTGTCTTTGCTCCTGTGTGCTCGCGCACTCTCGCCTTTTCCACTTATTTTTATTTTTGATTTATTTTTTATTTATTTTGTCAATTTAAAAAAAAATACGCATCGTGCTGTGCTGTTTGTGTTTGCTTGAGTGCATTCGCGCACTCTCGCTTTCTCCACTTTACAAGTTTTTTGTTATTATTTATCTATTCCTGAGAGTTTATCTTATTTTTTATTTGTTTATTTAAATGAAGTCGACCAGTTGCCTGCCCTTCCTTCCATTATCCGTCACCGAGACAAACTGAACAAAGTTCTGAGGTCGACCTTGTAAACATAAGGATTCAGGTCTGTCTGCTGTTTACCTTTGCTCCTGCGTGCACTGCCCTTCTCTCCACATTTATGTGTTTGTTTGTTTGTCTATCTAATCTTTTGGGTTTTTATTTCTAATGAGGTCGACCAGTTGTCTATTTATTATTTTTTTTACTACGCATCAAGCTGCGCTGCTTGTCTTTGCTCCTGTGTGCTCGCGCACTCTCGCCTTTTCCACTTATTTTTATTTTTGATTTATTTTTGATTTATTTTGTCAATTTAAAAAAAAATACGCATCGTGCTGTGCTGTTTGTGTTTGCTTGAGTGCATTCGCGCGCTCTCGCTTTCTCCACTTTACAATTTTTTTGTTTTTATTTATCTATTCCTGAGAGTTTATCTTATTTTTTATTTGTTTATTTAAATGAAGTCGACCAGTTGCCTGCCCTTCCTTCCATTATCCGTCACCGAGACAAACTGAACAAAGTTCTGAGGTCGACCTTGTAAAGATAAGGATTCAGGTCTGTCTGCTGTTTACCCTTTGCTCCTGCGCGCACTGCCCTTCTCTCCACATTTATGTGTTTGTTTGTTTGTCTATCTAATCTTTTGGGTTTTTATTTCTAATGAGGTCGACCAGTTGTCTATTTATTATTTTTTTTACTACGCATCAAGCTGCGCTGCTTGTCTTTGCTCCTGTGTGCTCGGGACTCTCGCCTTTTCCACTTATTTTTATTTTTGATTTATTTTTGATTTATTTTGTCAATTTTAAAAAAAACACATCGTGCTGTGCTGTTTGTGTTTGCTTGAGTGCATTCGCGCGCTCTCGCTTTCTCCACTTTACAATTTTTTTGTTTTTATTTATCTATTCCTGAGAGTTTATCTTATTTTTTATTTGTTTATTTAAATGAAGTCGACCAGTTGCCTGCCCTTCCTTCCATTATCCGTCACCGAGACAAACTGAACAAAGTTCTGAGGTCGACCTTGTAAAGATAAGGATTCAGGTCTGTCTGCTGTTTACTTTGCTCCTGCGCGCACTGCCCTTCTCTCCACATTTATGTGTTTGTTTGTTTGTCTATCTAATCTTTTGGGTTTTTATTTCTAATGAGGTCGACCAGTTGTCTATTTATTATTTTTTTTACTACGCATCAAGCTGCGCTGCTTGTCTTTGCTCCTGTGTGCTCGCGCACTCTCGCCTTTTCCACTTATTTTTATTTTTGATTTATTTTTGATTTATTTTGTCAATTTTTAAAAAATACGCATCGTGCTGTGCTGTTTGTGTTTGCTTGAGTGCATTCGCGCGCTCTCGCTTTCTCCACTTTACAATTTTTTTGTTATTATTTATCTATTCCTGAGAGTTTATCTTATTTTTTATTTGTTTATTTAAATGAAGTCGACCAGTTGCCTGCCCTTCCTTCCATTATCCGTCACCGAGACAAACTGAACAAAGTTCTGAGGTCGACCTTGTAAAGATAAGGATTCAGGTCTGTCTGCTGTTTACCTTTGCTCCTGCCGCACTGCCCTTCTCTCCACATTTATGTGTTTGTTTGTTTGTCTATCTAATCTTTTGGGTTTTTATTTCTAATGAGGTCGACCAGTTGTCTATTTATTATTTTTTTTACTACGCATCAAGCTGCGCTGCTTGTCTTTGCTCCTGTGTGCTCGCGCACTCTCGCGTTTTCCACTATTTTTATTTTTGATTTTTTTTTGATTTATTTTGTCAATTTTAAAAAAATAGCATCGTGCTGTGCTGTTTGTTGTTTGCTTGAGTGCATTCGCGCGCTCTCGCTTTCTCCACTTTACAATATTTTTGTTATTATTTATCTATTCCTGAGAGTTTATCTTATTTTTTATTTGTTTATTTAAATGAAGTCGACCAGTTGCCTGCCCTTCCTTCCATTATCCGTCACCGAGACAAACTGAACAAAGTTCTGAGGTCGACCTTGTAAAGATAAGGATTCAGGTCTGTCTGCTGTTTACCTTTGCTCCTGCGCGCACTGCCCTTCTCTCCACATTTATGTGTTTGTTTGTTTGTCTATCTAATCTTTTGGGTTTTTATTTCTAATGAGGTCGACCAGTTGTCTATTTATTATTTTTTTTACTACGCATCAAGCTGCGCTGCTTGTCTTTGCTCCTGTGTGCTCGCGCACTCTCGCCTTTTCCACTTATTTTTATTTTTGATTTATTTTTGATTTATTTTGTCAATTTAAAAAAAAACGCATCGTGCTGTGCTGTTTGTGTTTGCTTGAGTGCATTCGCGCGCTCTCGCTTTCTCCACTTTACAATTTTTTTGTTATTATTTATCTATTCCTGAGAGTTTATCTTATTTTTTATTTGTTTATTTAAATGAGTCGACCAGTTGCCTGCCCTTCCTTCCATTATCCGTCACCGAGACAAACTGAACAAAGTTTCTGAGGTCGACCTTGTAAAGATAAGGATTCAGGTCTGTCTGCTGTTTACCTTTGCTCCTGCGCGCACTGCCCTTCTCTCCACATTTATGTGTTTGTTTGTTTGTCTATCTAATCTTTTGGGTTTTTATTTCTAATGAGGTCGACCAGTTGTCTATTTATTATTTTTTTTACTACGCATCAAGCTGCGCTGCTTGTCTTTGCTCCTGTGTGCTCGCGCACTCTCGCCTTTTCCACTTATTTTTATTTTTGATTTATTTTTGATTTATTTTGTCAATTTTTAAAAAAAATACGCATCGTGCTGTGCTGTTTGTGTTTGCTTGAGTGCATTCGCGCGCTCTCGCTTTCTCCACTTTACAATTTTTTTGTTATTATTTATCTATTCCTGAGAGTTTATCTTATTTTTTATTTGTTTATTTAAATGAAGTCGACCAGTTGCCTGCCCTTCCTTCCATTATCCGTCACCGAGACAAACTGAACAAAGTTCTGAGGTCGACCTTGTAAAGATAAGGATTCAGGTCTGTCTGCTGTTTACCTTTGCTCCTGCGCGCACTGCCCTTCTCTCCACATTTATGTGTTTGTTTGTTTGTCTATCTAATCTTTTGGGTTTTTATTTCTAATGAGGTCGACCAGTTGTCTATTTATTATTTTTTTTACTACGCATCAAGCTGCGCTGCTTGTCTTTGCTGCTGTGTGCTCGCGCACTCTCGCCTTTTCCACTTATTTTTATTTTTGATTTATTTTTGATTTATTTTGTCAATTTAAAAAAAATACGCATCGTGCTGTGCTGTTTGTGTTTGCTTGAGTGCATTCGAGCGCTCTCGCTTTCTCCACTTTACAATTTTTTTGTTATTATTTATCTATTCCTGAGAGTTTATCTTATTTTTTATTTGTTTATTTAAATGAAGTCGACCAGTTGCCTGCCCTTCCTTCCATTATCCGTCACCGAGACAAACTGAACAAAGTTCTGAGGTCGACCTTGTAAAGATAAGGATTCAGGTCTGTCTGCTGTTTACCTTTGCTCCTGCGCGCACTGCCCTTCTCTCCACATTTATGTGTTTGTTTGTTTGTCTATCTAATCTTTTGGGTTTTTATTTCTAATGAGGTCGACCAGTTGTCTATTTATTATTTTTTTTTACTACGCATCAAGCTGCGCTGCTTGTCTTTGCTCCTGTGTGCTCGCGCACTCTCGCCTTTTCCACTTATTTTTATTTTTGATTTATTTTTGATTTATTTTGTCAATTAAAAAAAATACGCATCGTGCTGTGCTGTTTGTGTTTGCTTGAGTGCATTCGCGCGCTCTCCTTTCTCCACTTTACAATTTTTTTGTTATTATTTATCTATTCCTGAGAGTTTATGTTATTTTTTATTTGTTTATTTAAATGAAGTCGACCAGTTGCCTGCCCTTCCTTCCATTATCCGTCACCGAGACAAACTGAACAAAGTTCTGAGGTCGACCTTGTAAAGATAAGGATTCAGGTCTGTCTGCTGTTTACCTTTGCTCCTGCGCACTGCCCTTCTCTCCACATTTATGTGTTTGTTTGTTTGTCTATCTAATCTTTTGGGTTTTTATTTCTAATGAGGTCGACCAGTTGTCTATTTATTATTTTTTTTACTACGCATCAAGCTGCGCTGCTTGTCTTTGCTCCTGTGTGCTCGCGCACTCTCGCCTTTTCCACTTATTTTTATTTTTGATTTATTTTTGATTTATTTTGTCAATTTAAAAAAAAACGCATCGTGCTGTGCTGTTTGTGTTTGCTTGAGTGCATTCGCGCGCTCTCGCTTTCTCCACTTACAATTTTTTTGTTATTATTTATCTATTCCTGAGAGTTTATCTTATTTTTTATTTGTTTATTTAAATGAAGTCGACCAGTTGCCTGCCCTTCCTTCCATTATCCGTCACCGAGACAAACTGAACAAAGTTCTGAGGTCGACCTTGTAAAGATAAGGATTCAGGTCTGTCTGCTGTTTACCTTTGCTCCTGCGCGCACTGCCCTTCTCTCCACATTTATGTGTTTGTTTGTTTGTCTATCTAATCTTTTGGGTTTTTATTTCTAATGAGGTCGACCAGTTGTCTATTTATTATTTTTTTTACTACGCATCAAGCTGCGCTGCTTGTCTTTGCTCCTGTGTGCTCGCGCACTCTCGCCTTTTCCACTTATTTTTATTTTTGATTTATTTTTGATTTATTTTGTCAATTTAAAAAAAAACGCATCGTGCTGTGCTGTTTGTGTTTGCTTGAGTGCATTCGCGCGCTCTCGCTTTCTCCACTTTACAATTTTTTTGTTATTATTTATCTATTCCTGAGAGTTTATCTTATTTTTTATTTGTTTATTTAAATGAAGTCGACCAGTTGCCTGCCCTTCCTTCCATTATCCGTCACCGAGACAAACTGAACAAAGTTCTGAGGTCGACCTTGTAAAGATAAGGATTCAGGTCTGTCTGCTGTTTACCTTTGCTCCTGCGCGCACTGCCCTTCTCTCCACATTTATGTGTTTGTTTGTTTGTCTATCTAATCTTTTGGGTTTTTATTTCTAATGAGGTCGACCAGTTGTCTATTTATTATTTTTTTTACTACGCATCAAGCTGCGCTGCTTGTCTTTGCTCCTGTGTGCTCGCGCACTCTCGCCTTTTCCACTTATTTTTATTTTTGATTTATTTTTGATTTATTTTGTCAATTTTAAAAAAAACACATCGTGCTGTGCTGTTTGTGTTTGCTTGAGTGCATTCGCGCGCTCTCGCTTTCTCCACTTTACAATTTTTTTGTTATTTATTTATCTATTCCTGAGAGTTTATCTTATTTTTTATTTGTTTATTTAAATGAAGTCGACCAGTTGCCTGTCCTTCCTTCCATTATCCGTCACCGAGACAAACTGAACAAAGTTCTGAGGTCGACCTTGTAAAGATAAGGATTCAGGTCTGTCTGCTGTTTATCTTTGCTCCTGCGCGCACTGCCCTTCTCTCCACATTTATGTGTTTGTTTGTTTGTCTATCTAATCTTTTGGGTTTTTATTTCTAATGGGGTCGACCAGTTGTCTATTTATTATTTTTTTTACTACGCATCAAGATGCGCTGCTTGTCTTTGCTCCTGTGTGCTCGCGCACTCTCGCCTTTTCCACTTATTTTTATTTTTGATTTATTTTTTATTTATTTTGTCAATTTTTAAAAAAAATTACGCATCGTGCTGTGCTGTTTGTGTTTGCTTGAGTGCATTCGCGCGCTCTCGCTCTCTCCACTTTACATTTTTTTGTTATTATTTATCTATTCCTGAGAGTTTATCTTATTTTTTATTTGTTTATTTAAATGAAGTCGACCAGTTGCCTGCCCTTCCTTCCATTATCCGTCACCGAGACAAACTGAACAAAGTTCTGAGGTCGACCTTGTAAAGATAAGGATTCAGGTCTGTCTGCTGTTTACCTTTGCTCCTGCGCGCACTGCCCTTCTCTCCACATTTATGTGTTTGTTTGTTTGTCTATCTAATCTTTTGGGTTTTTATTTCTAATGAGGTCGACCAGTTGTCTATTTATTATTTTTTTTACTACGCGTCAAGCTGCGCTGCTTGTCTTTGCTCCTGTGTGCTCGCCACTCTCGCCTTTTCCACTATTTTTATTTTTGATTTTTTTTGATTTATTTTGTCAATTGAAAAAAAAATACGCATCGTGCTGTGCTGTTTGTGTTTGCTTGAGTGCATTCGCGCGCTCTCGCTTTCTCCACTTTACAATTTTTTTTGTTATTATTTATCTATTCCTGAGAGTTTATCTTATTTTTTATTTGTTTATTTAAATGAAGTCGACCAGTTGCCTGCCCTTCCTTCCATTATCCGTCACCGAGACAAACTGAACAAATTTCTGAGGTCGACCTTGTAAAGATAAGGATTCAGGTCTGTCTGCTGTTTACCTTTGCTCCTGCGCGCACTGCCCTTCTCTCCACATTTATGTGTTTGTTTGTTTGTCTATCTAATCTTTTGTGTTTTTATTTCTAATGAGGTCGACCAGTTGTCTATTTATTATTTTTTTTACTACGCATCAAGCTGCGCTGCTTGTCTTTGCTCCTGTGTGCTCGCGCACTCTCCCTTTTCCACTTATTTTTATTTTTGATTTATTTTTGATTTATTTTGTCAATTTTTAAAAAATTACGCATCGTGCTGTGCTGTTTGTGTTTGCTTGAGTGCATTCGCGCGCTCTCGCTCTCTCCACTTTACATTTTTTTGTTATTATTTATCTATTCCTGAGAGTTTATCTTATTTTTTATTTGTTTATTTAAATGAAGTCGACCAGTTGCCTGCCCTTTCTTCCATTATCCGTCACCGAGACAAACTGAACAAAGTTCTGAGGTCGACCTTGTAAAGATAAGGATTCAGGTCTGTCTGCTGTTTACCTTTGCTCCTGCCCGCACTGCCCTTCTCTCCACATTAATGTGTTTGTTTGTTTGTCTATCTAATCTTTTGGGTTTTTATTTCTAATGAGGTCGACCAGTTGTCTATTTATTATTTTTTTTACTACGCGTCAAGCTGCGCTGCTTCTCTTTGCTCCTGTGTGCTCGCCCACTCTCGCCTTTTCCACGTATTTTTATTTTTGATTTTTTTTTGATTTATTTTGTCAATTGAAAAAAAAATACGCATCGTGCTGTGCTGTTTGTGTTTGCTTGAGTGCATTCGCGCGCTCTCGCTCTCTCCACTTTACAATTTTTTTTGTTATTATTTATCTATTCCTGAGAGTTTATGTTATTTTTTATTTGTTTATTTAAATGAAGTCGACCAGTTGCCTGCCCTTCCTTCCATTATCCGTCACCGAGACAAACTGAACAAATTTCTGAGGTCGACCTTGTAAAGATAAGGATTCAGGTCTATCTGCTGTTTACCTTTGCTCCTGCGCGCACTGCCCTTCTCCCACATTTATGTGTTTGTTTGTTTGTCTATCTAATCTTTTGTGTTTTTATTTCTAATGAGGTCGACCAGTTGTCTATTTATTATTTTTTTTACTACGCATCAAGCTGCGCTGCTTGTCTTTGCTCCTGTGTGCTCGCGCACTCTCCCTTTTCCACTTATTTTTATTTTTGATTTATTTTTGATTTATTTTGTCAATTTTTAAAAAAAATACGCATCGTGCTGTGCTGTTTGTGTTTGCTTGAGTGCATTCGCGCGCTCTCTCTTTCTCCACTTTACAATTTTTTTGTTATTATTTATCTATTCCTGAGAGTTTATCTTATTTTTTATTTGTTTATTTAAATGAAGTCGACCAGTTGCCTGCCCTTCCTTCCATTATCCGTCACCGAGACAAACTGAACAAAGTTCTGAGGTCGACCTTGTAAAGATAAGGATTCAGGTCTGTCTGCTGTTTACCTTTGCTCCTGCGCGCACTGCCATTCTCTCCACATTTATGTGTTTGTTTGTTTGTCTATCTAATCTTTTCGGTTTTTATTTCTAATGAGGTCGACCAGTTGTCTATTTACTATTTTTTTTTACTAAGCATCAAGCTGCGCTGCTTGTCTTTGCTGCTGTGTGCTCGCGCACTCTCGTCTTTTACACTTATTTTTATTTTTGATTTATTTTTGATTTATTTTGTCAATTTAAAAAAAAATACGCATCGTGCTGTGCTGTTTGTGTTTGCTTGAGTGCATTCGAGCGCTCTCGCTTTCTCCACTTTACAATTTTTTTGTTATTATTTATCTATTCCTGAGAGTTTATGTTATTTTTTATTTGTTTATTTAAATGAAGTCGACCAGTTGCCTGCCCTTCCTTCCATTATCCGTCACCGAGACAAACTGAACAAAGTTCTGAGGTCGACCTTGTAAAGATAAGGATTCAGGTCTGTCTGCTGTTTACCTTTGCTCCTGCGCGCACTGCCCTTCTCTCCACATTTATGTGTTTGTTTGTTTGTCTATCTAAACTTTTGGGTTTTTATTTCTAATGAGGTCGACCAGTTGTCTATTTATTATTTTTTTTTACTACGCATCAAGCTGCGCCGCTTGTCTTTGCTCCTGTGTGCTCGCGCACTCTCGCCTTTTCCACTTATTTTTATTTTTGATTTATTTTTGATTTATTTTGTCAATTAAAAAAAAAATACGCATCTTGCTGTGCTGTTTGTGTTTCCTTGAGTGCATTCGCGCGCTCTCCTTTCTCCACTTTACAATTTTTTTGTTATTATTTATCTATTCCTGAGAGTTTATGTTATTTTTTATTTGTTTATTTAAATGAAGTCGACCAGTTGCCTGCCCTTCCTTCCATTATCCGTCACTGAGACAAACTGAACAAAGTTCTGAGGTCGACCATGTAAAGATGAGGATTCAGGTCTGTCTGCTGTTTACCTTTGCTCTTGCGCACACTGCCCTTCTCTCCACATTTATGTGTTTGTTTGTTTGTCTATCTAATCTTTTGGGTTTTTATTTCTAATGAGGTCGACCAGTTGTATATTTATTATTTTTTTTACTACGCATCAAGCTGCGCTGCTTGTCTTTGCTCCTGTGTGCTCGGGCACTCTCGCCTTTTCCACTTATTTTTATTTTTGATTTATTTTTGATTTATTTTTCAGTTTTAAAAAAAAAACGCATCGTGCTGTGCTGTTTGTGTTTGCTTGAGTGCATTCGCGCGCCCTCGCTTTCTCCACTGTACAATTTTTTTGTTATTATTTATCTATTCCTGAGAGTTTATCTTATTTTTTATTTGTTTATTTAAATGAAGTCGACCAGTTGCCTGCCCTTCCTTCCATTATCCGTCACCGAGACAAACTGAACAAAGTTCTGAGGTCGACCTTGTAAAGATAAGGATTCAGGTCTGTCTGCTGTTTACATTTGCTCCTGCGCGCACTGCCCTTCTCTCCACATTTATGTGTTTGTTTGTTTGTCTATCTAATCTTTTGGGTTTTTATTTCTAATGAGGTCGACCAGTTGTCTATTTATTATTTTTTTTACTACGCATCAAGCTGCGCTGCTTGTCTTTGCTCCTGTGTGCTCGCGCACTCTCGCCTTTTCCACTTATTTTTATTTTTGATTTATTTTTGATTTATTTTATCAATTTAAAAAAAAACGCATCGTGCTGTGCTGTTTGTGTTTGCTTGATTGCAATCGCGTGCTCTCGCTTTCTCCACTTTACAATTTTTTTGTTATTATTTATCTATTCCTGAGAGTTTATCTTATTTTTTATTTGTTTATTTAAATGAAGTCGACCAGTTGCCTGCCCTTCCTTCCATTATCCGTCACCGAGACAAACTGAACAGAGTTCTGAGGTCGACCTTGTAAAGATAAGTATTCAGGTCTGTCTGCTGTTTACCTTTGGTCTTGCGCGCACTGCCCTTCTCTCCACATTTATGTGTTTGTTTGTTTGTCTATCTAATCTTTTGGGTTTTTATTTCTAATGAGGTCGACCAGTTGTCTATTTATTATTTTTTTTACTACGCATCAAGCTTCGCTGCTTGTCTTTGCTCCTGTGTGCTCGCGCACTCTCGCCTTTTCCACTTATTTTTATTTTTGATTTATTTTTGATTTATTTTGTCAATTTAAAAAAAAATACGCATCGTACTGTGCTGTTTGTGTTTGCTTGAGTGCATTCGCGCGCTCTCGCTTTCTCCACTTTACAATTTTTTTGTTATTATTTATCTATTCCTGAGAGTTTATCGTATTTTTTATTTGTTTATTTAAATGT
The DNA here is from genome assembly GCF_023159225.1 of Perognathus longimembris pacificus. NCBI lineage: Eukaryota > Metazoa > Chordata > Mammalia > Rodentia > Heteromyidae > Perognathus > Perognathus longimembris. The sequence continues at coordinate 13,299 of NW_025958579.1, read as the reverse complement.
AGTCGACCAGTTGCCTGCCCTTCCTTCCATTATCCGTCACCGAGACAAACTGAACAAAGTTCTGAGGTCGACCTTGTAAAGATAAGGATTCAGGTCTGTCTGCTGTTTACATTTGCTCCTGCGCGCACTGCCCTTCTCTCCACATTTATGTGTTTGTTTGTTTGTCTATCTAAACTTTTGGGTTTTTATTTCTAATGAGGTCGACCAGTTGTCTATTTATTATTTTTTTTACTACGCATCAAGCTGCGCTGCTTGTCTTTGCTCCTGTGTGCTCGCGCACTCTCGCCTTTTCCACTTATTTTTATTTTTGATTTATTTTTTATTTATTTTGTCAATTTAAAAAAAAATACGCATCGTGCTGTGCTGTTTTTGTTTGCTTGAGTGCATTCGCGCACTCTCGCTTTCTCCACTTTACAAGTTTTTTGTTATTATTTATCTATTCCTGAGAGTTTATCTTATTTTTTATTTGTTTATTTAAATGAAGTCGACCAGTTGCCTGCCCTTCCTTCCATTACCGGTCACCGAGACAAACTGAACAAAGTTCTGAGGTCGACCTTGTAAACATAAGGATTCAGGTCTGTCTGCTGTTTACCTTTGCTCCTGCGTGCACTGCCCTTCTCTCCACATTTATGTGTTTGTTTGTTTGACTATCTAATCTTTTGGGTTTTTATTTCTAATGAGGTCGACCAGTTGTCTATTTATTATTTTTTTTATTACGCATCAAGCTGCGCTGCTTGTCTTTATTCCTGTGTGCTCGCGCACTCTCGCCTTTTCCACTTATTTTTATTTTTGATTTTTTTTTGATTTATTTTGTCAATTTAAAAAAAAATACGCATCGTACTGTGCTGTTTGTGTTTGATTGAGTGCATTCGCGCGCTCTCGCTTTCTCCACTTTACAATTTTTTTGTTTTTATTTATCTAATCCTGAGAGTTTATCTTATTTTTTATTTGTTTATTTAAATGAAGTCGACCAGATGCCTGCCCTTCCTTCCATTACCGGTCACCGAGACAAACTGAACAAAGTTCTGAGGTCGACCTTGTAAAGATAAGGATTCAGGTCTGTCTGCTGTTTACCTTTGCTCCTGCGTGCACTGCCCTTCTCTCCACATTTATGTGTTTGTTTGTTTGACTATCTAATCTTTTGGGTTTTTATTTCTAATGAGGTCGACCAGTTGTCTATTTATTATTTTTTTTATTACGCATCAAGCTGCGCTGCTTGTCTTTATTCCTGTGTGCTCGCGCACTCTCGCCTTTTACACTTATTTTTATTTTTGATTTATTTTTGATTTATTTTGTCAATTTAAAAAAAAATACGCATCGTACTGTGCTGTTTGTGTTTGCTTGAGTGCATTCGCGCGCTCTCGCTTTCTCCACTTTACAATTTTTTTGTTATTATTTATCTAATCCTGAGAGTTTATCTTATTTTTTATTTGTTTATTTAAATGAAGTCGACCAGTTGCCTGCCCTTCCTTCCATTATCCGTCACCGAGACAAACTGAACAAAGTTCTGAGGTCGACCTTGTAAAGATAAGGATTCAGGTCTGTCTGCTGTTTCCCTTTGCTCCTGCGAGCACTGCCCTTCTCTCCACATTTATGTGTTTGTTTGTTTGTCTATCTAATCTATTGGGTTTTTATTTCTAATGAGGTCGAACAGTTGTCTATTTATTATTTTTTTTACTACGCATCAAGCTGCGCTGCTTGTCTTTGCTCCTGTGTGCTCGGGTACTCTCGCCTTTTCCACTTATTTTTATTTTTGATTTATTTTTGATTTATTTTGTCAATTTTAAAAAAAACACATCGTGCTGTGCTGTTTGTGTTTGCTTGAGTGCATTCGCGCGCTCTCGCTTTCTCCACTTTACAATTTTTTTGTTTTTATTTATCTATTCCTGAGAGTTTATCTTATTTTTTATTTGTTTATTTAAATGAAGTCGACCAGTTGCCTGTCCTTCCTTCCATTATCCGTCACCGAGACAAACTGAACAAAGTTCTGAGGTCGACCTTGTAAAGATAAGGATTCAGGTCTGTCTGCTGTTTATCTTTGCTCCTGCGCGCACTGCCCTTCTCTCCACATTTATGTGTTTGTTTGTTTGTCTATCTAATCTTTTGGGTTTTTATTTCTAATGGGGTCGACCAGTTGTCTATTTATTATTTTTTTTACTACGCATCAAGATGCGCTGCTTGTCTTTGCTCCTGTGTGCTCGCGCACTCTCGCCTTTTCCACGTATTTTTATTTTTGATTTTTTTTTGATTTATTTTGTCAATTGAAAAAAAAATACGCATCGTGCTGTGCTGTTTGTGTTTGCTTGAGTGCATTCGCGCGCTCTCGCTCTCTCCACTTTACAATTTTTTTTGTTATTATTTATCTATTCCTGAGAGTTTATGTTATTTTTTATTTGTTTATTTAAATGAAGTCGACCAGTTGCCTGCCCTTCCTTCCATTATCCGTCACCGAGACAAACTGAACAAATTTCTGAGGTCGACCTTGTAAAGATAAGGATTCAGGTCTATCTGCTGTTTACCTTTGCTCCTGCGCGCACTGCCCTTCTCCCCACATTTATGTGTTTGTTTGTTTGTCTATCTAATCTTTTGTGTTTTTATTTCTAATGAGGTCGACCAGTTGTCTATTTATTATTTTTTTTACTACGCATCAAGCTGCGCTGCTTGTCTTTGCTCCTGTGTGCTCGGGCACTCTCGTCTTTTCCACTTATTTTTATTTTTGATTTATTTTTGATTTATTTTGTCAATTTATAAAAAAAAAACGCATCGTGCTGTGCTGTTTGTGTTTGCTTGAGTGCATTCGCGCGCTCTCGCTTTCTCCACTTTACAATTTTTTTGTTATTATTTATCTATTCCTGAGAGTTTATCTTATTTTTTATTTGTTTATTTAAATGAGGTCGACCAGTTGCCTGCCCTTCCTTCCATTATCCCTCACCGAGACAAACTGAACAAATTTCTGAGGTCGACCTTGTAAAGATAAGGATTCAGGTCTGTCTGCTGTTTACCTTTGCTCCTGCGCGCACTGCCCTTCTCTCCACATTTATGTGTTTGTTTGTTTGTCTATCTAATCTTTTGGGTTTTTATTTCTAATGAGGTCGACCAGTTGTCTATTTATTATTTTTTTTACTACGCATCAAGCTGCGCTGCTTGTCTTTGCTCCTGTGTGCTCGCGCACTCTCCCTTTTCCACTTATTTTTATTTTTGATTTATTTTTGATTTATTTTGTCAATTTTTAAAAAAAATACGCATCGTGCTGTGCTGTTTGTGTTTGCTTGAGTGCATTCGCGCGCTCTCTCTTTCTCCACTTTACAATTTTTGTGTTATTATTTATCTATTCCTGAGAGTTTATCTTATTTTTTATTTGTTTATTTAAATGAAGTCGACCAGTTGCCTGCCCTTCCTTCCATTATCCGTCACCGAGACAAACTGAACAAAGTTCTGAGGTCGACCTTGTAAAGATAAGGATTCAGGTCTGTCTGCTGTTTACCTTTGCTCCTGCGCGCACTGCCATTCTCTCCACATTTATGTGTTTGTTTGTCTATCTAATCTTTTGGGTTTTTATTTCTAATGAGGTCGACCAGTTGTCTATTTATTATTTTTTTTTACTACGCATCAAGCTGCGCCGCTTGTCTTTGCTCCTGTGTGCTCGCGCACTCTCGCCTTTTCCACTTATTTTTATTTTTGATTTATTTTTGATTTATTTTGTCAATTTAAAAAAAAATACGCATCGTGCTGTGCTGTTTGTGTTTGCTTGAGTGCATTCGCGCGCTCTCCTTTCTCCACTTTACAATTTTTTTTTATAATTTATCTATTCCTGAGAGTTTATGTTATTTTTTATTTGTTTATTTAAATGAAGTCGACCAGTTGCCTGCCCTTCCTTCCATTATCCGTCACTGAGACAAACTGAACAGAGTTCTGAGGTCGACCTTGTAAAGATAAGTATTCAGGTCTGTCTGCTGTTTACCTTTGGTCTTGCGCGCACTGCCCTTCTCTCCACATTTATGTGTTTGTTTGTTTGTCTATCTAATCTTTTGGGTTTTTATTTCTAATGAGGTCGACCAGTTGTCTATTTATTATTTTTTTTACTACGCATCAAGCTTCGCTGCTTGTCTTTGCTCCTGTGTGCTCGCGCACTCTCGCCTTTTCCACTTATTTTTATTTTTGATTTATTTTTGATTTATTTTGTCAATTTAAAAAAAAATACGCATCGTGCTGTGCTGTTTGTGTTTGCTTGAGTGCATTCGCGCGCTCTCGCTTTCTCCACTTTACAATTTTTTTGTTATTATTTATCTATTCCTGAGAGTTTATCGTATTTTTTATTTGTTTATTTAAATGTAGTCGACCAGTTGCCTGCCCTTCCTTCCATTATCCGTCACCGAGACAAACTGAACAAAGTTCTGAGGTCGACCTTGTAAAGATAAGGATTCAGGTCTGTCTGCTGTTTACCTTTGCTCCTGCGCGCACTGCCCTTCTCTCCACATTTATGTGTTTGTTTGTTTGTCTATCTAATCTTTTGGGTTTTTATTTCTAATGAGGTCGACCAGTTGTCTATTTATTATTTTTTTTACTACGCATCAAGCTGCGCTGCTTGTCTTTGCTCCTGTGTGCTCGCGCACTCTCGCCTTTTCCACTTATTTTTATTTTTGATTTATTTTTTATTTATTTTGTCAATTTAAAAAAAAATACGCATCGTGCTGTGCTGTTTTTGTTTGCTTGAGTGCATTCACGCACTCTCGCTTTCTCCACTTTACAAGTTTTTTGTTATTATTTATCTATTCCTGAGAGTTTATCTTATTTTTTATTTGTTTATTTAAATGAAGTCGACCAGTTGCCTGCCCTTCCTTCCATTACTGGTCACCGAGACAAACTGAACAAAGTTCTGAGGTCGACCTTGTAAACATAAGGATTCAGGTCTGTCTGCTGTTTACCTTTGCTCCTGCGTGCACTGCCCTTCTCTCCACATTTATGTGTTTGTTTGTTTGACTATCTAATCTTTTGGGTTTTTATTTCTAATGAGGTCGACCAGTTGTCTATTTATTATTTTTTTTATTACGCATCAAGCTGCGCTGCTTGTCTTTATTCCTGTGTGCTCGCGCACTCTCGCCTTTTCCACTTATTTTTATTTTTGATTTATTTTTGATTTATTTTGTCAATTTAAAAAAAAATACGCATCGTACTGTGCTGTTTGTGTTTGCTTGAGTGCATTCGCGCGCTCTTGCTTTCTCCACTTTACAATTTTTTTGTTTTTATTTATCTAATCCTGAGAGTTTATCTTATTTTTTATTTGTTTATTTAAATGAAGTCGACCAGTTGCCTGCCCTTCCTTCCATTATCCGTCACCGAGACAAACTGAACAAAGTTCTGAGGTCGACCTTGTAAAGATAAGGATTCAGGTCTGTCTGCTGTTTCCCTTTGCTCCTGCGCGCACTGCCCTTCTCTCCACATTTATGTGTTTGTTTGTTTGTCTATCTAATCTATTGGGTTTTTATTTCTAATGAGGTCGAACAGTTGTCTATTTATTATTTTTTTTACTACGCATCAAGCTGCGCTGCTTGTCTTTGCTCCTGTGTGCTCGGGTACTCTCGCCTTTTCCACTTATTTTTATTTTTTATTTATTTTTGATTTATTTTGTCAATTTTAAAAAAAACACATCGTGCTGTGCTGTTTGTGTTTGCTTGAGTGCATTCGCGCGCTCTCGCTTTCTCCACTTTACAATTTTTTTGTTTTTATTTATCTATTCCTGAGAGTTTATCTTATTTTTTATTTGTTTATTTAAATGAAGTCGACCAGTTGCCTGTCCTTCCTTCCATTATCCGTCACCGAGACAAACTGAACAAAGTTCTGAGGTCGACCTTGTAAAGATAAGGATTCAGGTCTGTCTGCTGTTTATCTTTGCTCCTGCGCGCACTGCCCTTCTCTCCACATTTATGTGTTTGTTTGTTTGTCTATCTAATCTTTTGGGTTTTTATTTCTAATGGGGTCGACCAGTTGTCTATTTATTATTTTTTTTACTACGCATCAAGATGCGCTGCTTGTCTTTGCTCCTGTGTGCTCGCGCACTCTCGCCTTTTCCACTTATTTTTATTTTTGATTTATTTTTGATTTATTTTGTCAATTTTTAAAAAATTACGCATCGTGCTGTGCTGTTTGTGTTTGCTTGAGTGCATTCGCGCGCTCTCGCTCTCTCCACTTTACATTTTTTTGTTATTATTTATCTATTCCTGAGAGTTTATCTTATTTTTTATTTGTTTATTTAAATGAAGTCGACCAGTTGCCTGCCCTTTCTTCCATTATCCGTCACCGAGACAAACTGAACAAAGTTCTGAGGTCGACCTTGTAAAGATAAGGATTCAGGTCTGTCTGCTGTTTACCTTTGCTCCTGCCCGCACTGCCCTTCTCTCCACATTAATGTGTTTGTTTGTTTGTCTATCTAATCTTTTGGGTTTTTATTTCTAATGAGGTCGACCAGTTGTCTATTTATTATTTTTTTTACTACGCGTCAAGCTGCGCTGCTTCTCTTTGCTCCTGTGTGCTCGCCCACTCTCGCCTTTTCCACGTATTTTTATTTTTGATTTTTTTTTGATTTATTTTGTCAATTGAAAAAAAAATACGCATCGTGCTGTGCTGTTTGTGTTTGCTTGAGTGCATTCGCGCGCTCTCGCTCTCTCCACTTTACAATTTTTTTTGTTATTATTTATCTATTCCTGAGAGTTTATGTTATTTTTTATTTGTTTATTTAAATGAAGTCGACCAGTTGCCTGCACTTCCTTCCATTATCCCTCACCGAGACAAACTGAACAAATTTCTGAGGTCGACCTTGTAAACATAAGGATTCAGGTCTGTCTGCTGTTTACCTTTGCTCTTGCGCGCACTGCCCTTCTCTCCACATTTATGTGTTTGTTTGTTTGTCTATCTAATCTTTTGTGTTTTTATTTCTAATGAGGTCGACCAGTTGTCTATTTATTATTTTTTTTACTACGCATCAAGCTGCGCTGCTTGTCTTTGCTCCTGTGTGCTCGGGCACTCTCGTCTTTTCCACTTATTTTTATTTTTGATTTATTTTTGATTTATTTTGTCAATTTTAAAAAAAAACGCAACGTGCTGTGTTGTTTGTGTTTGCTTGAGTGCATTCGCGCGCTCTCGCTTTCTCCACTTTACAATTTTTTTGTTATTATTTATCTATTCCTGAGAGTTTATCTTATTTTTTATTTGTTTTTTTAAATGAAGTCGACCAGTTGCCTGCCCTTCCTTCCATTATCCGTCACCGAGACAAACTGAACAAAGTTCTGAGGGCGACCTTGTAAAGATAAGGATTCAGGTCTGTCTGCTGTTTACCTTTGCTCCTGCGCGCACTGCCCTTCTCTCCACATTTATGTGTTTGTTTGTTTGTCTATCTAATCTTTTGGGTATTTATTTCTAATGAGGTCGACCAGTTGTCTATTTATTATTTTTTTTACTACGCATCAAGCTGCGCTGCTTGACTTTGCTCCTGTGTGCTCGCGCACTCTCGCCTTTTCCACTTATTTTTATTTTTGATTTATTTTTGATTTATTTTGTCAATTTTTAAAAAAAATAGGCATCGTGCTGTGCTGTTTTTGTTTGCTTGAGTGCATTCGCGCGCTCTCGCTTTCTCCACTTTACAATATTTTTGTTATTATTTATCTATTCCTGAGAGTTTATCGTATTTTTTATTTGATTATTTAAATGAAGTCGACCATTTGCCTGCCCTTCCTTCCATTATCCGTCACCGAGACAAACTGAACAAATTTCTGAGGTCGACCTTGTAAAGATAAGGATTCAGGTCTATCTGCTGTTTACCTTTGCTCCTGCGCGCACTGCCCTTCTCCCCACATTTATGTGTTTGTTTGTTTGTCTATCTAATCTTTTGTGTTTTTATTTCTAATGAGGTCGACCAGTTGTCTATTTATTATTTTTTTTACTACGCATCAAGCTGCGCTGCTTGTCTTTGCTCCTGTGTGCTCGGGCACTCTCGTCTTTTCCACTTATTTTTATTTTTGATTTATTTTTGATTTATTTTGTCAATTTTTAAAAAAAAAACGCATCGTGCTGTGCTGTTTGTGTTTGCTTGAGTGCATTCGCGCGCTCTCGCTTTCTCCACTTTACAATTTTTTGTTATTATTTATCTATTCCTGAGAGTTTATCTTATTTTTTATTTGTTTATTTAAATGAGGTCGACCAGTTGCCTGCCCTTCCTTCCATTATCCGTCACCGAGACAAACTGAACAAAGTTCTGAGGTCGACCTTGTAAAGATAAGGATTCAGGTCTGTCTGCTGTTTACCTTTGCTCCTGCGCGCACTGCCATTCTCTCCACATTTATGTGTTTGTTTGTTTGTCTATCTAATCTTTTGGGTTTTTATTTCTAATGAGGTCGACCAGTTGTCTATTTACTATTTTTTTTTACTAAGCATCAAGCTGCGCTGCTTGTCTTTGCTGCTGTGTGCTCGCGCACTCTCGTCTTTTACACTTATTTTTATTTTTGATTTATTTTTGATTTATTTTGTCAATTTAAAAAAAATACGCATCGTGCTGTGCTGTTTGTGTTTGCTTGAGTGCATTCGCGCGCTCTCGCTTTCTCCACTTTACAATTTTTTTGTTATTATTTATCTATTCCTGAGAGTTTATCTTATTTTTTATTTGTTTATTTAAATGAAGTCGACCAGTTGCCTGCCCTTCCTTCCATTATCCGTCACCGAGACAAACTGAACAAAGTTCTGAGGTCGACCTTGTAAAGATAAGGATTCAGGTCTGTCTGCTGTTTACCTTTGCTCCTGCGCGCACTGCCCTTCTCTCCACATTTATGTGTTTGTTTGTTTGTCTATCTAATCTTTTGGGTTTTTATTTCTAATGAGGTCGACCAGTTGTCTATTTATTATTTTTTTTTACTACGCATCAAGCTGCGCTGCTTGTCTTTGCTCCTGTGTGCTCGCGCACTCTCGCCTTTTCCACTTATTTTTATTTTTGATTTATTTTTGATTTATTTTGTCAATTTAAAAAAAAAACGCATCGTGCTGTGCTGTTGTGTTTGCTTGAGTGCATTCGCGCGCTCTCGCTTTCTCCACTTTACAATTTTTTTGTTATTATTTATCTATTCCTGAGAGTTTATCTTATTTTTTATTTGTTTATTTAAATGAAGTCGACCAGTTGCCTGCCCTTCCTTCCATTATCCGTCACCGAGACAAACTGAACAAAGTTCTGAGGTCGACCTTGTAAAGATAAGGATTCAGGTCTGTCTGCTGTTTACCTTTGCTCCTGCGCGCACTGCCCTTCTCTCCACATTTATGTGTTTGTTTGTTTGTCTATCTAAACTTTTGGGTTTTTATTTCTAATGAGGTCGACCAGTTGTCTATTTATTATTTTTTTTTACTACGCATCAAGCTGCGCTGCTTGTCTTTGCTCCTGTGTGCTCGCGCACTCTCGCCTTTTCCACTTATTTTTATTTTTGATTTATTTTTGATTTATTTTGTCAATTTTAAAAAAAATACGCATCGTGCTGTGCTGTTTGTGTTTGCTTGAGTGCATTCGCGCGCTCTCGCTTTCTCCACTTTACAATATTTTTGTTATTATTTATCTATTCCTGAGAGTTTATCTTATTTTTTATTTGTTTATTTAAATGAAGTCGACCAGTTGCCTGCCCTTCCTTCCATTATCCGTCACCGAGACAAACTGAACAAAGTTCTGAGGTCGACCTTGTAAACATAAGGATTCAGGTCTGTCTGCTGTTTACCTTTGCTCCTGCGTGCACTGCCCTTCTCTCCACATTTATGTGTTTGTTTGTTTGTCTATCTAATCTTTTGGGTTTTTATTTCTAATGAGGTCGACCAGTTGTCTATTTATTATTTTTTTTATTACGCATCAAGCTGCGCTGCTTGTCTTTATTCCTGTGTGCTCGCGCACTCTCGCCTTTTCCACTTATTTTTATTTTTGATTTATTTTTGATTTATTTTGTCAATTTAAAAAAAAATACGCATCGTACTGTGCTGTTTGTGTTTGCTTGAGTGCATTCGCGCGCTCTCGCTTTCTCCACTTTACAATTTTTTGTTATTATTTATCTAATCCTGAGAGTTTATCTTATTTTTTATTTGTTTATTTAAATGAAGTCGACCAGTTGCCTGCCCTTCCTTCCATTATCCGTCACCGAGACAAACTGAACAAAGTTCTGAGGTCGACCTTGTAAAGATAAGGATTCAGGTCTGTCTGCTGTTTACCTTTGCTCCTGCGCGCACTGCCCTTCTCTCCACATTTATGTGTTTGTTTGTTTGTCTATCTAATCTTTTGGGTTTTTATTTCTAATGAGGTCGACCAGTTGTCTATTTATTATTTTTTTTACTACGCATCAAGCTGCGCTGCTTGTCTTTGCTCCTGTGTGCTCGCGCACTCTCGCCTTTTCCACTTATTTTTATTTTTGATTTATTTTTGATTTATTTTGTCAATTTTAAAAAAAAATACGCATCGTGCTGTGCTGTTTGTGTTTGCTTGAGTGCATTCGCGCGCTCTCGCTTTCTCCACTTTACAATTTTTTTGTTATTATTTATCTATTCCTGAGAGTTTATCTTATTTTTTATTTGTTTATTTAAATGAAGTCGACCAGTTGCCTGCCCTTCCTTCCATTATCCGTCACCGAGACAAACTGAACAAAGTTCTGAGGTCGACCTTGTAAAGATAAGGATTCAGGTCTGTCTGCTGTTTACCTTTGCTCCTGCGCGCACTGCCCTTCTCTCCACATTTATGTGTTTGTTTGTTTGTCTATCTAATCTTTTGGGTTTTTATTTCTAATGAGGTCGACCAGTTGTCTATTTATTATTTTTTTTTACTACGCATCAAGCTGCGCTGCTTGTCTTTGCTCCTGTGTGCTCGGGCACTCTCGCCTTTTCTACTTATTTTTATTTTTGATTTATTTTTGATTTATTTTGTCAATTTAAAAAAAAAACGCATCGTGCTGTGCTGTTTGTGTTTGCTTGAGTGCATTCGCGCGCTCTCGCTTTCTCCACTTTACAATTTTTTTGTTATTATTTATCTATTCCTGAGAGTTTATCTTATTTTTTATTTGTTTATTTAAATGAAGTCGACCAGTTGCCTGCCCTTCCTTCCATTATCCGTCACCGAGACAAACTGAACAAAGTTCTGAGGTCGACCTTGTAAAGATAAGGATTCAGGTCTGTCTGCTGTTTACCTTTGCTCCTGTGCGCACTGCCCTTCTCTCCACATTTATGTGTTTGTTTGTTTGTCTATCTAAACTTTTGGGTTTTTATTTCTAATGAGGTCGACCAGTTGTCTATTTATTATTTTTTTTACTACGCATCAAGCTGCGCTGCTTGTCTTTCCTCCTGTGTGCTCGCGCACTCTCGCCTTTTCCACTTATTTTTATTTTTGATTTATTTTTGATTTATTTTGTCAATTTAAAAAAAATACGCATCGTGCTGTGCTGTTTGTGTTTGCTTGAGTGCATTCGCGCGCTCTCGCTTTCTCCACTTTACAATTTTTGTTATTATTTATCTATACCTGAGAGTTTATCTTATTTTTTATTTGTTTATTTAAATGAAGTCGACCAGTTGCCTGCCCTTCCTTCCATTATCCGTCACAGAGACAAACTGAACAAAGTTCTGAGGTCGACCTTGTAACGATAAGGATTCAGGTCTGTCTGCTGTTTACCTTTGCTCCTGCGTGCACTGCCCTTCTCTCCACATTTATGTGTTTGTTTGTTTGTCTATCTAATCTTTTGGATTTTTATTTCTAATGAGGTCGACCAGTTGTCTATTTATTATTTTTTTTACTACGCATCAAGCTGCGCTGCTTGTCTTTATTCCTGTGTGCTCGCGCAATCTCGCCTTTTCCACTTATTTTTATTTTTGATTTATTTTTGATTTATTTTGTCAATTTAAAAAAAAATACGCATCGTGCTGTGCTGTTTGTGTTTGCTTGAGTGCATTCGCGCGCTCTCACTTTCTCCACTTTACAATTTTTTTTGTTATTATTTATCTATTCCTGAGAGTTTATCTTATTTTTTATTTGTTTATTTAAATGAAGTCGACCAGTTGCCTGCCCTTCCTTCCAATATCCGTCACCGAGACAAACTGAACAAAGTTCTGAGGTCGACCTTGTAAAGATTAGGATTCAGGTCTGTCTGCTGTTTACCTTTGCTCCTGCGCGCACTGCCGTTCTCTCCACATTTATGTGTTTGTTTGTTTGTCTATCTAATCTTTTGGGTTTTTATTTCTAATGAGGTCGACCAGTTGTCTATTTATTATTTTTTTTTACTACGCATCAAGCTGCGCTGCTTGTCTTTGCTCCTGTGTGCTCGCGCACTCTCGCCTTTTCCACTTATTTTTATTTTTGATTTATTTTTGATTTATTTTGTCAATTTAAAAAAAAATACGCATCGTGCTGTGCTGTTTGTGTTTGCTTGAGTGCATTCGCGCGCTCTCGCTTTCTCCACTTTACAATTTTTTTGTTATTATTTATCTATTCCTGAGAGTTTATCTTATTTTTTATTTGTTTATTTAAATGAAGTCGACCAGTTGCCTGCCCTTCCTTCCATTATCGGTCACCGAGACAAACTGAACAAAGTTCTGAGGTCGACCTTGTAAAGATAAGGATTCAGGTCTGTCTGCTGTTTACCTTTGCTCCTGCGTGCACTGCCCTTCTCTCCACATTTATGTGTTTGTTTGTTTGTCTATCTAATCTTTTGGGTTTTTATTTCTAATGAGGTCGACCAGTTGTCTATTTATTATTTTTTTTATTACGCATCAAGCTGCGCTGCTTGTCTTTTTATTCCTGTGTGCTCGCGCACTCTCGCCTTTTCCACTTATTTTTATTTTTGATTTATTTTTGATTTATTTTGTCAATTTAAAAAAAAAATAGCATCGTACTGTCCTGTTTGTGTTTGCTTGAGTGCATTCGCGCGCTCTCGCTTTCTCCACTTTACAATTTTTTGTTATTATTTATCTAATCCTGAGAGTTTATCTTATTTTTTATTTGTTTATTTAAATGAAGTCGACCAGTTGCCTGCCCTTCCTTCCATTATCCGTCACCGAGACAAACTGAACAAAGTTCTGAGGTAGACCTTGTAAAGATAAGGATTCAGGTCTGTCTGCTGTTTACCTTTGCTCCTGCGCGCACTGCCCTTCTCTCCACATTTATGTGTTTGTTTGTTTGTCTATCTAATCTTTTGGGTTTTTATTTCTAATGAGGTCGACCAGTTGTCTATTTATTATTTTTTTTACTACGCATCAAGCTGCGCTGCTTGTCTTTGCTCCTGTGTGCTCGCGCACTCTCGCCTTTTC
>NW_025958578.1:0-42145 GCF_023159225.1 Perognathus longimembris pacificus | reverse complement strand
TCCTGCCCGCACTGCCCTTCTCTCCAAATGTACGTGTTTGTTTGTTTGTCTATCTAATCTTTTGGGTTTTTATTTCTAATGAGGTCGACCAGTTGTCTATTTATTATTTCTTTTACTACGCATCAAGCTGCGCTGCTTGTCTTTGCTGCTGTGTGCTCGCGCACTCTCGCCTTTTCCACTTATTTTTTTTTTGATTTATTTTTGATTTATTTTGTCAATTTAAAAAAAATACGCATCGTGCTGTGCTGTTTGTGTTTTCTTGAGTGCATTCGCGCGCTCTCGCTTTCTCCACTTTACAATTTTTTTGTTATTATTTATCTATTCCTGAGAGTTTATCTTATTTTTTATTTGTTTATTTAAATGATGTCGACCAGTTGCCTGCCCTTCCTTCCATTATCCGTCACCGAGACAAACTGAAAAAAGTTCTGAGGTCGACCATGTAAAGATAAGGATTCAGGTCTGTCTGCTGTTTACCTTTGCTCCTGCACGCACTGCCCTTCTCTCCACATTTATGTGTTTGTTTGTTTGTCTATCTAATCTTTTGGGTTTTTATTTCTAATGAGGTCGACCAGTTGTCTATTTATTATTTTTTTTTACTACACATCAAGCTGGGCTGCTTATCTTTGCTCCTGTGTGCTCGCGCACTCTCGCCTTTTCCACTTATTTTTATTTTTGATTTATTTTTGATTTATTTTGTCAATTTAAAAAAAAATACGCATCGTGCTGTGCTGTTTGTGTTTGCTTGAGTGCATTCGCGCGCTCTCGCTTTCTCCACTTTACAATTTTTTTGTTATTATTTATCTATTCCTGAGAGTTTATCTTATTTTTTATTTGTTTATTTACATGATGTCGACCAGTTGCCTGCCCTTCCTTCCATTATCCGTCACCGAGACAAACTGAACAAAGTTCTGAGGTCGACCTTGTAAAGATAAGGATTCAGGTCTGTCTGCTGTTTACCTTTGCTCGTGCACGCACTGCCCTTCTCTCCACATTTATGTGTTTGTTTGTTTGTCTATCTACTCTTTTGGGTTTTTATTTCTAATGAGGTCGACCAGTTGTCTATTTATTATTTTTTTTACTACGCATCAAGCTGCGCTGCTTGTCTTTGCTCCTGTGTGCTCGCGCACTCTCCCCTTTTCCACTTATTTTTATTTTTGATTTATTTTGTCAATTTAAAAAAAAAATACGCATCGTGCTGTGCTGTTTGTGTTTGCTTTAGTGCATTCGCGCGCTCATCGCTTTCTCCACTTTACAATTTTTTTGTTATCATTTATCTATTCCTGAGTTTATCTTATTTTTTATTTGTTTATTTAAATGAAGTCGACCAGTTGCCTGCCCTTCCTTCCATTATCCGTCACCGAGACAAACTGAACAAAGTTCTGAGGTCGACCTTGTAAAGATAAGGATTCAGGTCTGTCTGCTGTTTACCTTTGCTCCTGCGCGCACTGCCCTTCTCTCCACATTTATGTGTTTGTTTGTTTGTCTATCTACTCTTTTGGGTTTTTATTTCTAATGAGGTCGACCAGTTGTCTATTTATTATTTTTTTTACTACGCATCAAGCTGCGCTGCTTGTCTTTGCTCCTGTGTGCTCGCGCACTCTCGCCTTTTCCACTTATTTTTATTTTTGATTTATTTTTGATTTATTTTGTCAATTTTTAAAAAAAAATACGCATCGTGCTGTGCTGTTTGTGTTTGCTTGAGTGCATTCGCGCGCTCTCGCTTTCTCCACTTTACTATTTTTTGTTATTATTTATCTATTCCTGAGAGTTTATCTTATTTTTTATTTGTTTATTTAAATGAAGTCGACCAGTTGCCTGCCCTTCCTTCCATTATCCGTCACCGAGACAAACTGAACAAAGTTCTGAGGTCGACCTTGTAAAGATAAGGATTCAGGTCTGTCTGCTGTTTACCTTTGCTCGTGCACGCACTGCCCTTCTCTCCACATTTATGTGTTTGTTTGTTTGTCTATCTACTCTTTTGGGTTTTTATTTCTAATGAGGTCGACCAGTTGTCTATTTATTATTTTTTTTACTACGCATCAAGCTGCGCTGCTTGTCTTGGCTCCTGTGTGCTCGCGCACTCTCGCCTTTTCCACTTATTTTTATTTTTGATTTATTTTTTATTTATTTTGTCAATTAAAAAAAAAATACGCATCGTGCTGTGCTGTTTGTGTTTGCTTGAGTGCATTCGCGCGCTCTCGCTTTCTCCACTTTACAATTTTTTTGTTATTATTTATCTATTCCTGAGAGTTTATCTTATTTTTATTTGTTTATTTAAATGAAGTCGACCAGTTGCCTGCCCTTCCTTCCATTATCCGTCACCGAGACAAACTGAACAAAGTAATGAGGTCAACCTTGTAAAGATAAGGATTCAGGTCTGTCTGCTGTTTACCTTTGCTCCTGCGCGCACTGCCCTTCTCTCCACATTTATGTGTTTGTTTGTTTGTCTATCTAATCTTTTGGGTTTTTATTTCTAATGAGGTCGACCAGTTGTCTATTTATTATTTTTTTTACTACGCATCAAGCTGCGCTGCTTGTCTTTGCTCCTTTGTGCTCGCGCACTCTCGCCTTTTCCACTTATTTTTATTTTTGATTTATTTTGTCAATTTTAAAAAAAAATACGCATCGTGCTGTGCTGTTTGTGTTTGCTTGAGTGCATTCGCGCGCTCTCGCTTTCTCCACTTTACAATTTTTTTGTTATTATTTATCTATTCCTGAGAGTTTATCTTATTTTTTATTTGTTTATTTAAATGAAGTCGACCAGTTGCCTGCCCTTCCTTCCATTATCCGTCACCGAGACAAACTGAACAAAGTTCTGAGGTCTACCTTGTAAAGATAAGGATTCAGGTCTGTCTGCTGTTTACCTTTGCTCCTGCGCGCACTGCCCTTCTCTCCACATTTATGTGTTTGTTTGTTTGTCTATCTAATCTTTTGGGTTTTTATTTCTAATGAGGTCGACCAGTTGTCTATTTATTATTTTTTTTACTACGCATCAAGCTGCCCTGCTTGTCTTTGCTCCTGTGTGCTTGCGCACTCTCGCCTTTTCCACTTATTTTTATTTTTGATTTATTTTTGATTTACTTTGTCAATTTTAAAAAAAAATACGCATCGTGCTGTGCTGTTTGTGTTTGCTTGAGTGCATTCGCGCGCTCTCGCTTTCTGCACTTTAAAATTTTTTTGTTATTATTTATCTATTCCTGAGAGTTTATCTTATTTTTTATTTGTTTATTTAAATGAAGTCGACCAGTTGCCTGCCCTTCCTTCCATTATCCGTCACCGAGACAAACTGAACAAAGTTCTGAGGTCGACCTTGTAAAGATAAAGATTTAGGTCTGTCTGCTGTTTACCTTTGCTCCTGCGCGCACTGCCCTTCTCTCCACATTTATGTGTTTGTTTGTTTGTCTATCTAATCTTTTGGGTTTTTATTTCTAATGAGGTCGACCAGTTGTCTATTTATTATTTTTTTTACTACGCATCAAGCTGCGCTGCTTGCCTTTGCTGCTGTGTGCTCGCGCACTCTCGCCTTTTCGACTTATTTTTTTTTTATTTATTTTTGATTTATTTTGTCAATTTAAAAAAAAATACGCATCGTGCTGTGCTGTTTGTGTTTGCTTGAGTGCATTCGCGCGCTCTCGCTTTCTCCACTTTACAATTTTTTTGTTATTATTTATCTATTCCTGAGAGTTTATCTTATTTTTTATTTGTTTATTTAAATGAAGTCGACCAGTTGCCTGCCCTTCCTTCCATTATCTGTCACCGAGACAAACTGAACAAAGTTCTGAGGTCGACCTTGTAAAGATAAGGATTCAGGTCTGTCTGCTGTTTACCTTTGCTCCTGCGCGCACTGCCCTTCTCTCCACATTTATGTGTTTGTTTGTTTGTCTATCTAATCTTTTGGGTTTTTATTTCTAATGAGGTCGACCAGTTGTCTATTTATTATTTTTTTTTACTACGCATCAAGCTGCGCTGCTTGTCTTTGCTCCTGTGTGCTCGCGCACTCTCGCCTTTTCCACTTATTTTTATTTTTGATTTATTTTGATTTATTTTGTCAATTTAAAAAAAAAAATACGCATCGTGCTGGGCTGTTTGTGTTTGCTTGAGTGCATTCGCGCGCTCTTGCTTTCTCCACTTTACAATTTTTTTTGTTATTATTTATCTATTCCTGAGAGTTTATCTTATTTTTTATTTGTTTATTTAAATGAAGTCGACCAGTTGCCTGCCCTTCCTTCCATTATCCGTCACCGAGACAAACTGAACAAAGTTCTGTGGTCGACCTTGTAAAGATAAGGATTCAGGTCTGTCTGCTGTTTACCTTTGCTCCTGCGCGCACTGCCCTTCTCTCCACATTTATGTGTTTGTTTGTTTGTCTATCTAATCTTTTGGGTTTTTATTTCTAATGAGGTCGACCAGTTGTCTATTTATTATTTTTTTTACTACGCATCAAGCTGCGCTGCTTGTCTTTGCTGCTGTGTGCTCGCGCACTCTCGCCTTTTCCACTTTTTTTTTTGATTTATTTTTGATTTATTTTGTCAATTTAAAAAAAATACGCATCGTGCTGTGCTGTTTGTGTTTGCTTGAGTGCATTCGCGCGTTCTCCCTTTCTCCACTTTACAATTTTTTTGTTATTATTTATCTATTCCTGAGAGTTTATCTTATTTTTTATTTGTTTATTTAAATGAAGTCGACCAGTTGCCTTCCCTTCCTTCCATTATCCGTCACCGAGACAAACTGAACAAAGTAATGAGGTCGACCTTGTAAAGATAAGGATTCAGGTCTGTCTGCTGTTTACCTTTGCTCCTGCGCGCACTGCCCTTCTCTCGACATTTATGTGTTTGTTTGTTTGTCTATCTAATCTTTTGCTTTTTTATTTCTAATGAGGTCGACCAGTTGTCTATTTATTATTTTTTTTACTACGCATCAAGCTGCGCTGCTTGTCTTTGCTCCTGTGTGCTCGCGCACTCTCGCCTTTTCCACTTATTTTTATTTTTGATTTATTTTGTCAATTTTAAAAAAAAATACGCTGTGTGCTGTGCTGTTTGTGTTTGCTTGAGTGCATTCGCGCGCTCTCGCTTTCTCCACTTTACAATTTTTTTGTTATTATTTATCTATTCCTGAGAGTTTATCTTATTTTTTATTTGTTTATTTAAATTAAGTCGACCAGTTGCCTGCCCTTCCTTCCATTATCCGTCACCGAGACAAACTGAACAAAGTTCTGAGGTCGACCTTGTAAAGATAAGGATTCAGGTCTGTCTGCTGTTTACCTTTGCTCCTGCGCGCACTGCCCTTCTCTCCACATTTATGTGTTTGTTTGTTTGTCTATCTAATCTTTTGGGTTTTTATTTCTAATGAGGTCGACCAGTTGTCTATTTATTATTTTTTTTACTACGCATCAAGCTGCCCTGCTTGTCTTTGCTCCTGTGTGCTCGCGCACTCTCGCCTTTTCCACTTATTTTTATTTTTGATTTATTTTTGATTTACTTTGTCAATTTTTAAAAAAAATACGCATCGTGCTGTGCTGTTTGTGTTTGCTTGAGTGCATTCGCGCGCTCTCGCTTTCTGCACTTTACAATTTTTTTGTTATTATTTATCTATTCCTGAGAGTTTATCTTATTTTTTATTTGTTTATTTAAATGAAGTCGACCAGTTGCCTGCCCTTCCTTCCATTATCCGTCACCGATACAAACTGAACAAAGTTCTGAGGTCGACCTTGTAAAGATAAAGATTTAGGTCTGTCTGCTGTTTACCTTTGCTCCTGCGCGCACTGCCCTTCTCCCCACATTTATGTGTTTGTTTGTTTGTCTATCTAATCTTTTGGGTTTTTATTTCTAATGAGGTCGACCAGTTGTCTATTTATTATTTTTTTTACTACGCATCAAGCTGCGCTGCTTGCCTTTGCTGCTGTGTGCTCGCGCACTCTCGCATTTTTCGACTTATTTTTTTTTTTAATTATTTTTGATTTATTTTGTCAATTTAAAAAAAATACGCATCGTGCTGTGCTGTTTGTGTTTGCTTGAGTGCATTCGCGCGCTCTCGCTTTCTCCACTTTACAATTTTTTTTGTTATTATTTATCTATTCCTGAGAGTTTATCTTATTTTTTATTTGTTTATTTAAATGAAGTCGACCAGTTGCCTGCCCTTCCTTCCATTATCTGTCACCGAGACAAACTGAACAAAGTTCTGAGGTCGACCTTGTAAAGATAAGGATTCAGGTCTGTCTGCTGTTTACCTTTGCTCCTGCGCGCACTGCCCTTCTCTCCACATTTATGTGTTTGTTTGTTTGTCTATCTAATCTTTTGGGTTTTTATTTCTAATGAGGTCGACCAGTTGTCTATTTATTATTTTTTTTACTACACATCAAGCTGTGCTGCTTGTCTTTGCTCCTGTGTGCTCGCGCACTCTCGCCTTTTCCACTTATTTTTATTTTTGATTTATTTTTGATTTATTTTGTCAATTTTAAAAAAAAATACGCATCGTGCTGGGCTGTTTGTGTTTGCTTGAGAGCATTCGCGCGCTCTTGCTTTCTCCACTTTACAATTTTTTTTGTTATTATTTATCTATTCTTGAGAGTTTATCTTATTTTTTATTTGTTTATTTAAATGAAGTCGACCAGTTGCCTGCCCTTCCTTCCATTATCCGTCACCGAGACAAACTGAACAAAGTTCTGAGGTCGACCTTGTAAAGATAAGGATTCAGGTCTGTCGGCTGTTTACCTTTGCTCGTGCACGCACTGCCCTTCTCTCCACATTTATGTGTTTGTTTGTTTGTCTATCTATTCTTTTGGGTTTTTATTTCTAATGAGGTCGACCAGTTGTCTATTTATTATTTTTTTTACTACGCATCAAGCTGCGCTGCTTGTCTTTGCTCCTGTGTGCCGCGCACTCTCCCCTTTTCCACTTATTTTTATTTTTGATTTATTTTGTCAATTTTAAAAAAAAATACGCATCGTGCTGTGCTGTTTGTGTTTGCTTGAGTGCATTCGCGCGCTCTCGCTTTCTCCACTTTACAATTTTTTTGTTATGATTTATCTATTCCTGAGAGTTTATCTTAATTTTTATTTGTTTATTTAAATGAAGTCGACCAGTTGCCTGCCCTTCCTTCCATTATCCTTCACAGAGACAAACTGAACAAAGTTCTGAGGTCGACCTTGTAAAGATAAGGATTCAGGTCTGTCTGCCGTTTACCTTTGCTCCTGCGCGCACTGCCCTTCTCTCCACATTTATGTGTTTGTTTGTTTGTCTATCTAATCTTTTGGGTTTTTATTTCTAATGAGGTCGACCAGTTGTCTATTTATTATTTTTTTTACTACGCATCAAGCTGCGCTGCTTGTCTTTGCTCCTGTGTGCTCGCACACTCTCGCCTTTTCCACTTATTTTTATTTTTGATTTATTTTTTATTTATTTTGTCAATTTAAAAAAAAATACGCATCGTGCTGTGCTGTTTGTGTTTGCTTGAGTGCATTCGCGCGCTCTCGCTTTCTCCACTTTACAATTTTTTTGTTATTATTTATCTATTCCTGAGAGTTTATCTTATTTTTATTTGTTTATTTAAATGAAGTCGACCAGTTGCCTGCCCTTCCTTCCATTATCCGTCACCGAGACAAACTGAACAAAGTAATGAGGTCGACCTTGTAAAGATAAGGATTCAGGTCTGTCTGCTGTTTACCTTTGCTCCTGCCCGCACTGCCCTTCTCTCCACATTTATGTGTTTGTTTGTTTGTCTATCTAATCTTTTGGGTTTTTATTTCTAATGAGGTCGACCAGTTGTCTATTTATTATTTTTTTTACTACGCATCAAGCTGTGCTGCTTGTCTTTGCTCCTGTGTGCTCGCGCACTCTCGCCTTTTCCACTTATTTTTATTTTTGATTTATTTTGTCAATTTTAAAAAAAAATACGCATCGTGCTGTGCTGTTTGTGTTTGCTTGAGTGCATTCGCGCGCTCTCGCTTTCTCCACTTTACAATTTTTTTGTTATTATTTATCTATTCCTGAGAGTTTATCTTATTTTTTAATTTGTTTATTTAAATGAAGTCGACCAGTTGCCTGCCCTTCCTTCCATTATCCGTCACCGAGACAAACTGAACAAAGTTCTGAGGTCGACCTTGTAAAGATAAGGATTCAGGTCTGTCTGCTGTTTACCTTTGCTCCTGCGCGCACTGCCCTTCTCTCCACATTTATGTGTTTGTTTGTTTGTCTATCTAATCTTTTGGGTTTTTATTTCTAATGAGGTCGACCAGTTGTCTATTTATTATTTTTTTTACTACGCATCAAGCTGCCCTACTTGTCTTTGCTCCTGTGTGCTCCCGCACTCTAGCCTTTTCCACTTATTTTTATTTTTGATTTATTTTTGATTTACTTTGTCAATTTTTAAAAAAAATACGCATCGTGCTGTGCTGTTTGTGTTTTCTTGAGTGCATTCGCGCGCTCTCGCTTTCTGCACTTTACAATTTTTTTGTTATTATTTATTCCTGAGAGTTTATCTTATTTTTTATTTGTTTATTTAAATGAAGTCGACCAGTTGCCTGCCCTTCCTTCCACTATCCGTCACCGAGACAAACTGAACAAAGTTCTGAGGTCGACCTTGTAAAGATAAAGATTTAGGTCTGTCTGCTGTTTGACTTTGCTCCTGCGCCCACTGCCCTTCTCTCCACATTTATGTGTTTGTTTGTTTGTCTATCTAATCTTTTGGGTTTTTATTTCTAATGAGGTCGACCAGTTGTCTATTTATTATTTTTTTTACTACGCATCAAGCTGCGCTGCTTGTCTTTGCTCCTGTGTGCTCGCGCACTCTCGCCTTTTCCACTTATTTTTATTTTTGATTTATTTTTTTATTTATTTTGTCAATTTAAAAAAAAATACGCATCGTGCTGTGCTGTTTGTGTTTGCTTGAGTGCATTCGCGCGCTCTCGCTTTCTCCACTTTACAATTTTTTTGTTATTATTTATCTATTCCTGAGAGTTTATCTTATTTTTTATTTGTTTATTTAAATGAAGTCGACCAGTTGCCTGCCCTTCCTTCCATTATCCGTCACCGAGACAAACTGAACAAAGTTCTGAGGTCGACCTTGTAAATATAAGGATTCAGGTCTGTCTGCTGTTTACCTATGCTCCTGCCCGCACTGCCCTTCTCTCCAACTGTATGTGTGTGTTTGTTTGTCTATCTAATCTTTTGGGTTTTTATTTCTAATGAGGTCGACCAGTTGTCTATTTATTATTTTTTTTACTACGCATCAAGCTGCGCTGCTTGCCTTTGCTGCTGTGTGCTCGCGCACTCTCGCCTTTTCGACTTATTTTTTTTTTATTTATTTTTGATTTATTTTGTCAATTTAAAAAAAAATACGCATCGTGCTGTGCTGTTTGTGTTTGCTTGAGTGCATTCGCGCGCTCTCGCTTTCTCCACTTTACAATTTTTTTGTTATTATTTATCTATTCCTGAGAGTTTATCTTATTTTTTATTTGTTTATTTAAATGAAGTCGACCAGTTGCCTGCCCTTCCTTCCATTATCTGTCACCGAGACAAACTGAACAAAGTTCTGAGGTCGATCTTGTAAAGATAAGGATTCAGGTCTGTCTGCTGTTTACCTTTGCTCCTGCGCGCACTGCCCTTCTCTCCACATTTATGTGTTTGTTTGTTTGTCTATCTAATCTTTTGGGTTTTTATTTCTAATGAGGTCGACCAGTTGTCTATTTATTATTTTTTTTACTACGCATCAAGCTGCGCTGCTTGTCTTTGCTCCTGTGTGCTCGCGCACTCTCGCCTTTTCCACTTATTTTTATTTTTGATTTATTTTTGATTTATTTTGTCAATTAAAAAAAAAATACGCATCGTGCTGGGCTGTTTGTGTTTGCTTTAGTGCATTCGCGCGCTCTTGCTTTCTTCACTTTACAATTTTTTTGTTATTATTTATCTATTCCTGAGAGTTTATCTTATTTTTTATTTGTTTATTTAAATGAAGTCGACCAATTGCCTGCCCTTCCTTCCATTATCCGTCACCGAGACAAACTGAACAAAGTTCTGAGGTCGACATTGTAAAGATAAGGATTCAGGTCTGTCTGCTTTTTACCTTTGCTCCTGCGCGCACTGCCCTACTCTCCACATTTATGTGTTTGTTTGTTTGTCTATCTAATCTTTTGGGTTTTTATTTCTAATGAGGTCGACCAGTTGTCTATTTATTATTTTTTTTACTACGCATCAAGCTGCGCTGCTTGTCTTTGCTCCTGTGTGCTCGCGCAATCTCGCCTTTTCCACTTATTTTTATTTTTGATTTATTTTTGATTTATTTTGTCAATTTAAAAAAAAATACGCATCGTGCTGTGCTGTTTGTGTTTGCTTGAGTGCATTCGCGCGCTCTCGCTTTCTCCACTTTACAATTTATTTGTTATTATTTATCTATTCCTGAGAGTTTATCTTATTTTTTATTTGTTTATTTAAATGAAGTCGACCAGTTGCCTGCCCTTCCTTCCATTATGCGTCACCGAGACAAACTGAACAAAGTTCTGAGGTCGACATTGTAAAGATAAGGATTCAGGTCTGTCTGCTGTTTACCTTTGCTCCTGCGCGCACTGCCCTTCTCTCCACATTTATGTGTTTGTTTGTTTGTCTATCTAATCTTTTGGGTTTTTATTTCTAATGAGGTCGACCAGTTGTCCATTTATTATTTTTTTTACTATGCATCAAGCTGCGCTGCTTGTCTTTGCTCCTGTGTGCTCGCGCACTCTCGCCTTTTCCACTTATTTTTATTTTTGATTTATTTTTGATTTATTTTGTCAATTTAAAAAAAAATACGCATCGTGCTGTGCTGTTTGTGTTTGCTTTAGTGCATTCGCGCGCTCTTGCTTTCTCCACTTTACAATTTTTTTTGTTATTATTTATCTATTCCTGAGAGTTTATCTTATTTTTTATTTGTTTATTTAAATGAAGTCGACCAGTTGCCTGCCCTTCCTTCCATTATCCGTCACCGAGACAAACTGAACAAAGTTCTGAGGTCGACCTTGTAAAGATAAGGATTCAGGTCTGTCTGCTGTTTACCTTTGCTCCTGCGCGCACTGCCCTTCTCTCCACATTTATGTGTTTGTTTGTTTGTCTATCTAATCTTTTGGGTTTTTATTTCTAATGAGGTCGACCAGTTGTCTATTTATTATTTTTTTTACTACGCATCAAGCTGCGCTGCTTGTCTTTGCTCCTGTGTGCTCGCGCACTCTCGCCTTTTCCACTTATTTTTATTTTTGATTTATTTTTGATTTATTTTGTCAATTTAAAAAAAAAATAGGCATCGTGCTGTGCTGTTTGTGTTTGCTTGAGTGCATTCGCGCGCTCTCGCTTTCTCCACTTTACAATTTTTTTGTTATTATTTATCTA
Source organism: Perognathus longimembris pacificus (assembly GCF_023159225.1). Taxonomy (NCBI): domain Eukaryota; kingdom Metazoa; phylum Chordata; class Mammalia; order Rodentia; family Heteromyidae; genus Perognathus; species Perognathus longimembris. The sequence continues at coordinate 30,791 of NW_025958578.1, read as the reverse complement.
TTCCTGAGAGTTTACCTTATTTTTTATTTGTTTATTTAAATGAAGTCGACCAGTTGCCTGCCCTTCCTTCCATTATCCGTCACGGAGACAAACTGAACAAAGTTCTGAGGTCGACCTTGTAAAGATAAGGATTCAGGTCTGTCTGCCGTTTACCTTTGCTCCTGCGCGCACTGCCCTTCTCTCCACATTTATGTGTTTGTTTGTTTGTCTATCTAATCTTTTGGGTTTTTATTTCTAATGAGGTCGACCAGTTGTCTATTTATTATTTTTTTTACTACGCATCAAGCTGCGCTGCTTGTCTTTGCTCCTGTGTGCTCGCGCACTCTCGCCTTTTCCACTTATTTTTATTTTTGATTTATTTTTGATTTATTTTGTCAATTTAAAAAAAAAATACGCATCGTGCTGTCCTGTTTGTGTTTGCTTGAGTGCATTCACGCGCTCTCGCTTTCTCCACTTTACAATTTTTTTGTTATTATTTATCTATTCCTGAGAGTTTATCTTATGTTTTATTTGTTTATTTAAATGAAGTCGACCTGTTGCTTGCCCTTCCTTCCATTATCCGTCACCGAGACAAACTGAACAAAGTTCTGAGGTCGACCTTGTAAAGATAAGGATTCAGGTCTGTCTGCTGTTTGCCTTTGCTCCTGCCCGCACTGCCCTTCTCTCCACATTTATGTGTTTGTTTGTTTGTCTATCTAATCTTTTGGGTTTTTATTTCTAATGAGGTCGACCAGTTGTCTATTTATTATTTTTTTTACTACGCATCAAGCTGCGCTGCTTGTCTTTGCTCCTGTGTGCTCGCGCACTCTCCCTTTTCCACTTATTTTTATTTTTGATTTATTTTTGATTTATTTTGTCAATTTTTAAAAAAAATACGCATCGTGCTGTGCTGTTTGTGTTTGCTTGAATGCATTCGCGCGCTCTCGCTTTCCCCACTTTACAATTTTTTTGTTATTATTTATCTATTCCTGAGAGTTTATCTTATTTTTTATTTGTTTATTTAAATGAAGTCGACCAGTTGCCTGCCCTTCCTTCCATTATCCGTCACCGAGACAAACTGAACAAAGTTCTGAGGTCGACCTTGTAAAGATAAGGATTCAGGTCTGTCTGCTGTTTACCTTTGCTCCTGCGCGCACTGCCATTCTCTCCACGTTTATGTGTTTGTTTGTTTGTCTATCTAATCTTTTGGGTTTTTATTTCTAATGAGGTCGACCAGTTGTCTATTTACTATTTTTTTTTACTAAGCATCAAGCTGCGCTGCTTGTCTTTGCTGCTGTGTGCTCGCGCACTCTCGTCTTTTACACTTATTTTTATTTTTGATTTATTTTTGATTTATTTTGTCAATTAAAAAAAAATACGCATCGTGCTGTGCTGTTTGTGTTTGCTTGAGTGCATTCGAGCGCTCTCGCTTTCTCCACTTTACAATTTTTTTGTTATTATTTATCTATTCCTGAGAGTTTATGTTATTTTTTATTTGTTTATTTAAATGAAGTCGACCAGTTGCCTGCCCTTCCTTCCATTATCCGTCACCGAGACAAACTGAACAAAGTTCTGAGGTCGACCTTGTAAAGATAAGGATTCAGGTCTGTCTGCTGTTTACCTTTGCTCCTGCGCAGTGCACTGCCCTTCTCTCCACATTTATGTGTTTGTTTGTTTGTCTATCTAAACTTTTGGGTTTTTATTTCTAATGAGGTCGACCAGTTGTCTATTTATTATTTTTTTTTACTACGCATCAAGCTGCGCTGCTTGTCTTTGCTCCTGTGTGCTCGGGCACTCTCGCCTTTTCCACTTATTTTTATTTTTGATTTATTTTTGATTTATTTTGTCAATTTAAAAAAAAAACGCATCGTGCTGTGCTGTATGTGTTTGCTTGAGTGCATTCGCGCGCTCTCGCTTTCTCCACTTTACAATTTTTTGTTATTATTTATCTATTCCTGAGAGTTTATCTTATTTTTTATTTGTTTATTTAAATGAAGTCGACCAGTTGCCTGCCCTTACTTCCATTATCCGTCACCGAGACAAACTGAACAAAGTTCTGAGTTCGACCTTGTAAAGATAAGGATTCAGGTCTGTCTGCTGTTTACCTTTGCTCCTGCGCGCACTGCCCTTCTCTCCACATTTATGTGTTTGTTTGTTTGTCTATCTAATCTTTTGGGTTTTTATTTCTAATGAGGTCGACCAGTTGTCTATTTATTATTTTTTTTACTACGCATCAAGCTGCGCTGCTTGTCTTTGCTCCTGTGTGCTCGGGCACTCTCGCCTTTTCCACTTATTTTTATTTTTGATGTATTTTTGATTTATTTTATCAATTAAAAAAAAACGCATCGTGCTGTGCTGTTTGTGTTTGCTTGATTGCAATCGCGTGCTCTCGCTTTCTCCACTTTACAATTTTTTTGTTATTATTTATCTATTCCTGAGAGTTTATCGTATTTTTTATTTGTTTATTTAAATGTAGTCGACCAGATGCCTGCCCTTCCTTCCATTATCCGTCACCGAGACAAACTGAACAAAGTTCTGAGGTCGACCTTGTAAAGATAAGGATTCAGGTCTGTCTGCTCTTTACCTTTGCTCCTGCGCGCACTGCCCTTCTCTCCACATTTATGTGTTTGTTTGTTTGTCTATCTAAACTTTTGGGTTTTTATTTCTAATGAGGTCGACCAGTTGTCTATTTATTATTTTTTTTACTACGCATCAAGCTGCGCTGCTTGTCTTTGCTCCTGTGTGCTCGCGCACTCTCGCCTTTTCCACTTATTTTTATTTTTGATTTATTTTTTATTTATTTTGTCAATTTAAAAAAAATACGCATCGTGCTGTGCTGTTTTTGTTTGCTTGAGTGCATTCGTGCACTCTCGCTTTCTCCACTTTACAAGTTTTTTGTTATTATTTATCTATTCCTGAGAGTTTATCTTATTTTTTATTTGTTTATTTAAATGAAGTCGACCAGTTGCCTGCCCTTCCTTCCATTACCGGTCACCGAGACAAACTGAACAAAGTTCTGAGGTCGACCTTGTAAAGATAAGGATTCAGGTCTGTCTGCTGTTTACCTTTGCTCTTGCGTGCACTGCCCTTCTCTCCACATTTATGTGTTTGTTTGTTTGTCTATCTAATCTTTTGGGTTTTTATTTCTAATGAGGTCGACCAGTTGTCTATTTATTATTTTTTTTATTACGCATCAAGCTGCGCTGCTTGTCTTTATTCCTGTGTGCTCGCGCACTCTCGCCTTTTCCACTTATTTTTATTTTTGATTTATTTTTGATTTATTTTGTCAATTTAAAAAAAAATACGCATCGTACTGTGCTGTTTGTGTTTGCTTGAGTGCATTCGCGCGCTCTCGCTTTCTCCACTTTACAATTTTTTTGTTATTATTTATCTAATCCTGAGAGTTTATCTTATTTTTTATTTGTTTATTTAAATGAAGTCGACCAGTTGCCTGCCCTTCCTTCCATTATCCGTCACCGAGACAAACTGAACAAAGTTCTGAGGTCGACCTTGTAAAGATAAGGATTCAGGTCTGTCTGCTGTTTCCCTTTGCTCCTGCGCGCACTGCCCTTCTCTCCACATTTATGTGTTTGTTTGTTTGTCTATCTAATCTATTGGGTTTTTATTTCTAATGAGGTCGAACAGTTGTCTATTTATTATTTTTTTTACTACGCATCAAGCTGCGCTGCTTGTCTTGGCTCCTGTGTGCTCGGGCACTCTCGCCTTTTCCACTTATTTTTATTTTTGATTTATTTTTGATTTATTTTGTCAATTTTAAAAAAAACGCATCGTGCTGTGCTGTTTGTGTTTGCTTGAGTGCATTCGCGCGCTCTCGCTTTCTCCACTTTACAATTTTTTTGTTTTTATTTATCTATTCCTGAGAGTTTATCTTATTTTTTATTTGTTTATTTAAATGAAGTCGACCAGTTGCCTGTCCTTCCTTCCATTATCCGTCACCGAGACAAACTGAACAAAGTTCTGAGGTCGACCTTGTAAAGATAAGGATTCAGGTCTGTCTGCTGTTTATCTTTGCTCCTGCGCGCACTGCCCTTCTCTCCACATTTATGTGTTTGTTTGTTTGTCTATCTAATCTTTTGGGTTTTTATTTCTAATGGGGTCGACCAGTTGTCTATTTATTATTTTTTTTACTACGCATCAAGATGCGCTGCTTGTCTTTGCTCCTGTGTGCTCGCGCACTCTCGCCTTTTCCACTTATTTTTATTTTTGATTAGTTTTTGATTTATTTTATCAATTTTAAAAAAAAACGCATCGTGCTGTGCTGTTTGTGTTTGCTTGATTGCAATCGCGTGCTCTCGCTTTCTCCACTTTACAATTTTTTTGTTATTATTTATCTATTCCTGAGAGTTTATCTTATTTTTTATTTGTTTATTTAAATGAAGTCGACCAGTTGCCTGCCCTTCCTTCCATTATCCGTCACCGAGACAAACTGAACAGAGTTCTGAGGTCGACCTTGTAAAGATAAGTATTCAGGTCTGTCTGCTGTTTCCCTTTGGTCTTGCGCGCACTGCCCTTCTCTCCACATTTATGTGTTTGTTTGTTTGTCTATCTAATCTTTTGGGTTTTTATTTCTAATGAGGTCGACCAGTTGTCTATTTATTATTTTTTTTACTACGCATCAAGCTGCGCTGCTTGTCTTTGCTCCTGTGTGCTCGCGCACTCTCGCCTTTTCCACTTATTTTTATTTTTGATTTATTTTTGATATATTTTGTCAATTTAAAAAAAAAATACGCATCGTGCTGTGCTGTTTGTGTTTGCTTGAGTGCATTCCCGCGCTCTCGCTTTCTCCACTTTACAATTTTTTTGTTATTATTTATCTATTCCTGAGAGTTTATCGTATTTTTTATTTGTTTATTTAAATGTAGTCGACCAGTTGCCTGCCCTTCCTTCCATTATCCGTCACCGAGACAAACTGAACAAAGTTCTGAGGTCGACCTTGTAAAGATAAGGATTCAGGTCTGTCTGCTGTTTACCTTTGCTCCTGTGCGCACTGCCCTTCTCTCCACATTTATGTGTTTGTTTGTTTGTCTATCTAAACTTTTGGGTTTTTATTTCTAATGAGGTCGACCAGTTGTCTATTTATTATTTTTTTTACTACGCATCAAGCTGCGCTGCTTGTCTTTGCTCCTGTGTGCTCGCGCACTCTCGCCTTTTCCACTTATTTTTATTTTTGATTTATTTTTTATTTATTTTGTCAATTTAAAAAAAAATACGCATAGTGCTGTGCTGTTTTTGTTTGCTTGAGTGCATTCGCGCACTCTCGCTTTCTCCACTTTACAAGTTTTTTGTTATTATTTATCTATTCCTGAGAGTTTATCTTATTTTTTATTTGTTTATTTAAATGAAGTCGACCAGTTGCCTGCCCTTCCTTCCATTACCGGTCACCGAGACAAACTGAACAAAGTTCTGAGGTCGACCTTGTAAACATAAGGATTCAGGTCTGTCTGCTGTTTACCTTTGCTCCTGCGTGCACTGCCCTTCTCTCCACATTTATGTGTTTGTTTGTTTGACTATCTAATCTTTTGGGTTTTTATTTCTAATGAGGTCGACCAGTTGTCTATTTATTATTTTTTTTATTACGCATCAAGCTGCGCTGCTTGTCTTTATTCCTGTGTGCTCACGCACTCTCGCCTATTCCACTTATTTTTATTTTTGATTTATTTTTGATTTATTTTGTCAATTTAAAAAAAAAATACGCATCGTACTGTGCTGTTTGTGTTTGCTTGAGTGCTTTCGCGCGCTCTCGCTTTCTCCACTTTACAATTTTTTTGTTTTTATTTATCTAATCCTGAGAGTTTATCTTATTTTTTATTTGTTTATTTAAATGAAGTCGACCAGTTGCCTGCCCTTCCTTCCATTATCCGTCACCGAGACAAACTGAACAAAGTTCTGAGGTCGACCTTGTAAAGATAAGGATTCAGGTCTGTCTGCTGTTTCCCTTTGCTCCTGCGCGCACTGCCCTTCTCTCCACATTTATGTGTTTGTTTGTTTGTCTATCTAATCTATTGGGTTTTTATTTCTAATGAGGTCGAACAGTTGTCTATTTATTATTTTTTTTACTACGCATCAAGCTGCGCTGCTTGTCTTTGCTCCTGTGTGCTCGGGTACTCTCGCCTTTTCCACTTATTTTTATTTTTGATTTATTTTTGATTTATTTTGTCAATTTTAAAAAAAACACATCGTGCTGTGCTGTTTGTGTTTGCTTGAGTGCATTCGCGCGCTCTCGCTTTCTCCACTTTACAATATTTTTGTTATTATTTATCTATTCCTGAGAGTTTATCGTATTTTTTATTTGATTATTTAAATGAAGTCGACCAGTTGCCTGCCCTTCCTTCCATTATCCGTCACCGAGACAAACTGAACAAATTTCTGAGGTCGACCTTGTAAAGATAAGGATTAAGGTCTATCTGCTGTTTACCTTTGTTCCTGCGCGCACTGCCCTTCTCCCCACATTTATGTGTTTGTTTGTTTGTCTATCTAATCTTTTGTGTTTTTATTTCTAATGAGGTCGACCAGTTGTCTATTTATTATTTTTTTTACTACGCATCAAGCTGCGCTGCTTGTCTTTGCTCCTGTGTGCTCGGGCACTCTCGTCTTTTCCACTTATTTTTATTTTTGATTTATTTTTGATTTATTTTGTCAATTTTTTAAAAAAAAAACGCATCGTGCTGTGCTGTTTGTGTTTGCTTGAGTGCATTCGCGCGCTCTCGCTTTCTCCACTTTACAATTTTTTTGTTATTATTTATCTATTCCTGAGAGTTTATCTTATTTTTTATTTGTTTATTTAAATGAGGTCGACCAGTTGCCTGCCCTTCCTTCCATTATCCCTCACCGAGACAAACTGAACAAATTTCTGAGGTCGACCTTGTAAAGATAAGGATTCAGGTCTGTCTGCTGTTTACCTTTGCTCCTGCGCGCACTGTCCTTCTCTCCACATTTATGTGTTTGTTTGTTTGTCTATCTAATCTATTGGGTTTTTATTTCTAATGAGGTCGACCAGTTGTCTATTTATTATTTTTTTTACTACGCATCAAGCTGCGCTGCTTGTCTTTGCTCCTGTGTGCTCGGGCACTCTCGCCTTTTCCACTTATTTTTATTTTTGATTTATTTTTGATATATTTTTTCAATTTTTAAAAAAAAACGCATCGTGCTGTGCTGTTTGTGTTTGCTTGAGTGCATTCGCGCGCTCTCCTTTCTCCACTTTACAATTTTTTTTGTTATTATTTATCTATTCCTGAGAGTTTATGTTATTTTTTATTTGTTTATTTAAATGAAGTCGACCAGTTGCCTGCCCTTCCTTCCATTATCCCTCACCGAGACAAACTGAACAAATTTCTGAGGTCGACCTTGTAAACATAAGGATTCAGGTCTGTCTGCTGTTTACCTTTGCTCCTGCGCGCACTGCCCTTCTCTCCACATTTATGTGTTTGTTTGTTTGTCTATCTAATCTTTTGTGTTTTTATTTCTAATGAGGTCGACCAGTTGTCTATTTATTATTTTTTTTACTACGCATCAAGCTGCGCTGCTTGTCTTTGCTCCTGTGTGCTCGGGCACTCTCGTCTTTTCCACTTATTTTTATTTTTCATTTATTTTTGATTTATTTTGTCAATTTTAAAAAAAAACGCATCGTGCTGTGTTGTTTGTGTTTGCTTGAGTGCATTCGCGCGCTCTCGCTTTCTCCACTTTACAATTTTTTTGTTATTATTTATCTATTCCTGAGAGTTTAACTTATTTTTTATTTGTTTTTTTAAATGAAGTCGACCAGTTGCCTGCCCTTCCTTCCATTATCCGTCACCGAGACAAACTGAACAAAGTTCTGAGGTCGACCTTGTAAAGATAAGGATTCAGGTCTGTCTGCTGTTTACCTTTGCTCCTGTGCGCACTGCCCTTCTCTCCACATTTATGTGTTTGTTTGTTTGTCTATCTAATCTTTTGGGTTTTTATTTCTAATGAGGTCGACCAGTTGTCTATTTATTATTTTTTTTACTACGCATCAAGCTGTGCTGCTTGTCATTGCTCCTGTGTGCTCGGGCACTCTCGCCTTTTCCACTTATTTTTATTTTTGATTTATTTTTGATTTATTTTGTCAATTTTTTAAAAAAATAGGCATCGTGCTGTGCTGTTTTTGTTTGCTGGAGTGCATTCGCGCGCTCTCGCTTTCTCCACTTTACAATTTTTTTGTTATTATTTATCTATTCCTGAGAGTTTCTCGTATTTTTTATTTGATTATTTAAATGAAGTCGACCAGTTGCCTGCCCTTCCTTCCATTATCCGTCACCGAGACAAACTGAACAAATTTCTGAGGTCGACCTTGTAAAGATAAGGATTCAGGTCTGTCTGCTGTTTACCTTTGCTCCTGCGCGCACTGCCCTTCTCTCCACATTTATGTGTTTGTTTGTTTGTCTATCTAATCTTTTGGGTTTTTATTTCTAATGAGGTCCACCAGTTGTCTATTTATTATTTTTTTTACTACGCATCAAGCTGCGCTGCTTGTCTTTGCTCCTGTGTGCTCGCGCACTCTCGCCTTTTCCACTTATTTTTATTTTTGATTTATTTTTGATTTATTTTATCAATTTTAAAAAAAAACGCATCGTGCTGTGCTGTTTGTGTTTGCTTGATTGCAATCGCGTGCTCTCGCTTTCTCCACTTTACAATTTTTTTGTTATTATTTATCTATTCCTGAGAGTTTATCTTATTTTTTATTTGTTTATTTAAATGAAGTCGACCAGTTGCCTGCCCTTCCTTCCATTATCCGTCACCGAGACAAACTGAACAGAGTTCTGAGGTCGACCTTGTAAAGATAAGTATTCAGGTCTGTCTGCTGTTTCCCTTTGGTCTTGCGCGCACTGCCCTTCTCTCCACATTTATGTGTTTGTTTGTTTGTCTATCTAATCTTTTGGGTTTTTATTTCTAATGAGGTCGACCAGTTGTCTATTTATTATTTTTTTTACTACGCATCAAGCTGCGCTGCTTGTCTTTGCTCCTGTGTGCTCGCGCACTCTCGCCTTTTCCACTTATTTTTATTTTTGATTTATTTTTGATTTATTTTGTCAATTTAAAAAAAAATACGCATCGTGCTGTGCTGTTTGTGTTTGCTTGAGTGCATTCCCGCGCTCTCGCTTTCTCCACTTTACAATTTTTTTGTTATTATTTATCTATTCCTGAGAGTTTATCGTATTTTTTATTTGTTTATTTAAATGTAGTCGACCAGTTGCCTGCCCTTCCTTCCATTATCCGTCACCGAGACAAACTGAACAAAGTTCTGAGGTCGACCTTGTAAAGATAAGGATTCAGGTCTGTCTGCTGTTTACCTTTGCTCCTGTGCGCACTGCCCTTCTCTCCACATTTATGTGTTTGTTTGTTTGTCTATCTAATCTTTTGGGTTTTTATTTCTAATGAGGTCGACCAGTTGTCTATTTATTATTTTTTTTACTACGCATCAAGCTGTGCTGCTTGTCTTTGCTCCTGTGTGCTCGGGCACTCTCGCCTTTTCCACTTATTTTTATTTTTGATTTATTTTTGATTTATTTTGTCAATTTTTTAAAAAAATAGGCATCGTGCTGTGCTGTTTTTGTTTGCTGGAGTGCATTCGCGCGCTCTCGCTTTCTCCACTTTACAATTTTTTTGTTATTATTTATCTATTCCTGAGAGTTTCTCGTATTTTTTATTTGATTATTTAAATGAAGTCGACCAGTTGCCTGCCCTTCCTTCCATTATCCGTCACCGAGACAAACTGAACAAATTTCTGAGGTCGACCTTGTAAAGATAAGGATTCAGGTCTGTCTGCTGTTTACCTTTGCTCCTGCGCGCACTGCCCTTCTCTCCACATTTATGTGTTTGTTTGTTTGTCTATCTAATCTTTTGGGTTTTTATTTCTAATGAGGTCCACCAGTTGTCTATTTATTATTTTTTTTACTACGCATCAAGCTGCGCTGCTTGTCTTTGCTCCTGTGTGCTCGCGCACTCTCGCCTTTTCCACTTATTTTTATTTTTGATTTATTTTTGATTTATTTTATCAATTTTAAAAAAAAACGCATCGTGCTGTGCTGTTTGTGTTTGCTTGATTGCAATCGCGTGCTCTCGCTTTCTCCACTTTACAATTTTTTTGTTATTATTTATCTATTCCTGAGAGTTTATCTTATTTTTTATTTGTTTATTTAAATGAAGTCGACCAGTTGCCTGCCCTTCCTTCCATTATCCGTCACCGAGACAAACTGAACAGAGTTCTGTGGTCGACCTTGTAAAGATAAGTATTCAGGTCTGTCTGCTGTTTCCCTTTGGTCTTGCGCGCACTGCCCTTCTCTCCACATTTATGTGTTTGTTTGTTTGTCTATCTAATCTTTTGGGTTTTTATTTCTAATGAGGTCGACCAGTTGTCTATTTATTATTTTTTTTACTACGCATCAAGCTGCGCTGCTTGTCTTTGCTCCTGTGTGCTCGCGCACTCTCGCCTTTTCCACTTATTTTTATTTTTGATTTATTTTTGATTTATTTTGTCAATTTAAAAAAAAATACGCATCGTGCTGTGCTGTTTGTGTTTGCTTGAGTGCATTCCCGCGCTCTCGCTTTCTCCACTTTACAATTTTTTTGTTATTATTTATCTATTCCTGAGAGTTTATCGTATTTTTTATTTGTTTATTTAAATGTAGTCGACCAGTTGCCTGCCCTTCCTTCCATTATCCGTCACCGAGACAAACTGAACAAAGTTCTGAGGTCGACCTTGTAAAGATAAGGATTCAGGTCTGTCTGCTGTTTACCTTTGCTCCTGTGCGCACTGCCCTTCTCTCCACATTTATGTGTTTGTTTGTTTGTCTATCTAAACTTTTGGGTTTTTATTTCTAATGAGGTCGACCAGTTGTCTATTTATTATTTTTTTTACTACGCATCAAGCTGCGCTGCTTGTCTTTGCTCCTGTGTGCTCGCGCACTCTCGCCTTTTCCACTTATTTTTATTTTTGATTTATTTTTTATTTATTTTGTCAATTTAAAAAAAAACACGCATCGTGCTGTGCTGTTTTTGTTTGCTTGAGTGCATTCGCGCACTCTCGCTTTCTCCACTTTACAAGTTTTTTGTTATTATTTATCTATTCCTGAGAGTTTATCTTATTTTTTATTTGTTTATTTAAATGAAGTCGACCAGTTGCCTGCCCTTCCTTCCATTACCGGTCACCGAGACAAACTGAACAAAGTTCTGAGGTCGACCTTGTAAACATAAGGATTCAGGTCTGTCTGCTGTTTACCTTTGCTCCTGCGTGCACTGCCCTTCTCTCCACATTTATGTGTTTGTTTGTTTGACTATCTAATCTTTTGGGTTTTTATTTCTAATGAGGTCGACCAGTTGTCTATTTATTATTTTTTTTATTACGCATCAAGCTGCGCTGCTTGTCTTTATTCCTGTGTGCTCGCGCACTCTCGCCTTTTCCACTTATTTTTATTTTTGATTTATTTTTGATTTATTTTGTCAATTTAAAAAAAAATACGCATCGTACTGTGCTGTTTGTGTTTGCTTGAGTGCATTCGCGCGCTCTCGCTTTCTCCACTTTACAATTTTTTTGTTTTTATTTATCTAATCCTGAGAGTTTATCTTATTTTTATTTGTTTATTTAAATGAAGTCGACCAGTTGCCTGCCCTTCCTTCCATTATCCGTCACCGAGACAAACTGAACAAAGTTCTGAGGTCGACCTTGTAAAGATAAGGATTCAGGTCTGTCTGCTGTTTCCCTTTGCTCCTGCGCGCACTGCCCTTCTCTCCACATTTATGTGTTTGTTTGTTTGTCTATCTAATCTATTGGGTTTTTATTTCTAATGAGGTCGAACAGTTGTCTATTTATTATTTTTTTTACTACGCATCAAGCTGCGCTGCTTGTCTTTGCTCCTGTGTGCTCGGGTACTCTCGCATTTTCCACTTATTTTTATTTTTGATTTATTTTTGATTTATTTTGTCAATTTTAAAAAAAACACATCGTGCTGTGCTGTTTGTGTTTGCTTGAGTGCATTCGCGCGCTCTCGCTTTCTCCACTTTACAATTTTTTTGTTTTTATTTATCTATTCCTGAGAGTTTATCTTATTTTTTATTTGTTTATTTAAATGAAGTCGACCAGTTGCCTGTCCTTCCTTCCATTATCCGTCACCGAGACAAACTGAACAAAGTTCTGAGGTCGACCTTGTAAAGATAAGGATTCAGGTCTGTCTGCTGTTTATCTTTGCTCCTGCGCGCACTGCCCTTCTCTCCACATTTATGTGTTTGTTTGTTTGTCTATCTAATCTTTTGGGTTTTTATTTCTAATGGGGTCGACCAGTTGTCTATTTATTATTTTTTTTACTACGCATCAAGATGCGCTGCTTGTCTTTGCTCCTGTGTGCTCGCGCACTCTCGCCTTTTCCACTTATTTTTATTTTTGATTTATTTTTGATTTATTTTGTCAATTTTTAAAAATTACGCATCGTGCTGTGCTGTTTGTGTTTGCTTGAGTGCATTCGCGCGCTCTCGCTCTCTCCACTTTACATTTTTTTGTTATTATTTATCTATTCCTGAGAGTTTATCTTATTTATTATTTGTTTATTTAAATGAAGTCGACCAGTTGCCTGCCCTTTCTTCCATTATCCGTCACCGAGACAAACTGAACAAAGTTCTGAGGTCGACCTTGTAAAGATAAGGATTCAGGTCTGTCTGCTGTTTACCTTTGCTCCTGCCCGCACTGCCCTTCTCTCCACATTAATGTGTTTGTTTGTTTGTCTATCTAATCTTTTGGGTTTTTATTTCTAATGAGGTCGACCAGTTGTCTATTTATTATTTTTTTTACTACGCGTCAAGCTGCGCTGCTTCTCTTTGCTCCTGTGTGCTCGCCCACTCTCGCCTTTTCCACGTATTTTTATTTTTGATTTTTTTTGATTTATTTTGTCAATTTTTTAAAAAAATAGGCATCGTGCTGTGCTGTTTTTGTTTGCTTGAGTGCATTCGCGCGCTCTCGCTTTCTCCACTTTACAATATTTTTGTTATTATTTATCTATTCCTGAGAGTTTATCGTATTTTTTATTTGATTATTTAAATGAAGTCGACCAGTTGCCTGCCCTTCCTTCCATTATCCGTCACCGAGACAAACTGAACAAATTTCTGAGGTCGACCTTGTAAAGATAAGGATTAAGGTCTATCTGCTGTTTACCTTTGCTCCTGCGCGCACTGCCCTTCTCCCCACATTTATGTGTTTGTTTGTTTGTCTATCTAATCTTTTGTGTTTTTATTTCTAATGAGGTCGACCAGTTGTCTATTTATTATTTTTTTTACTACGCATCAAGCTGCGCTGCTTGTCTTTGCTCCTGTGTGCTCGGCACTCTCGTCTTTTCCACTTATTTTTATTTTTGATTTATTTTTTATTTATTTTGTCAATTTTTAAAAAAAAAACGCATCGTGCTGTGCTGTTTGTGTTTGCTTGAGTGCATTCGCGCGCTCTCGCTTTCTCCACTTTACAATTTTTTTGTTATTATTTATCTATTCCTGAGAGTTTATCTTATTTTTTATTTGTTTATTTAAATGAGGTCGACCAGTTGCCTGCCCTTCCTTCCATTATCCCTCACCGAGACAAACTGAACAAATTTCTGAGGTCGACCTTGTAAAGATAAGGATTCAGGTCTGTCTGCTGTTTACCTTTGCTCCTGCGCGCACTGTCCTTCTCTCCACATTTATGTGTTTGTTTGTTTGTCTATCTAATCTATTGGGTTTTTATTTCTAATGAGGTCGACCAGTTGTCTATTTATTATTTTTTTTACTACGCATCAAGCTGCGCTGCTTGTCTTTGCTCCTGTGTGCTCGCGCACTCTCCCTTTTCCACTTATTTTTATTTTTGATTTATTTTTGATTTATTTTGTCAATTTTTAAAAAAAATACGCATCGTGCTGTGCTGTTTGTGTTTGCTTGAGTGCATTCGCGCGCTCTCTCTTTCTCCACTTTACAATTTTTTTGTTATTATTTATCTATTCCTGAGAGTTTATCTTATTTTTTATTTGTTTATTTAAATGAAGTCGACCAGTTGCCTGCCCTTCCTTCCATTATCCGTCACCGAGACAAACTGAACAAAGTTCTGAGGTCGACCTTGTAAAGATAAGGATTCAGGTCTGTCTGCTGTTTACCTTTGCTCTGCGCGCACTGCCCTTCTCTCCACATTTATGTGTTTGTTTGTTTGTCTATCTAATCTTTTGGGTTTTTATTTCTAATGAGGTCGACCAGTTGTCTATTTATTATTTTTTTTACTACGCATCAAGCTGCGCTGCTTGTCTTTGCTCCTGTGTGCTCGCGCACTCTCGTCTTTTCCACTTATTTTTATTTTTGATTTATTTTTGATTTATTTTGTCAATTTAAAAAAAAATACGCATCGTGCTGTGCTGTTTGTGTTTGCTTGAGTGCATTCGAGCGCTCTCGCTTTCTCCACTTTACAATTTTTTTGTTATTATTTATCTATTCCTGAGAGTTTATGTTATTTTTTATTTGTTTATTTAAATGAAGTCGACCAGTTGCCTGCCCTTCCTTCCATTATCCGTCACCGAGACAAACTGAACAAAGTTCTGAGGTCGACCTTGTAAAGATAAGGATTCAGGTCTGTCTGCTGTTTACCTTTGCTCCTGCGCGCACTGCCCTTCTCTCCACATTTATGTGTTTGTTTGTTTGTCTATCTAATCTTTTGGGTTTTTATTTCTAATGAGGTCGACCAGTTGTCTATTTATTATTTTTTTTACTACGCATCAAGCTGCGCTGCTTGTCTTTGCTCCTGTGTGCTCGCGCACTCTCGCCTTTTCCACTTATTTTTATTTTTGATTTATTTTTGATTTATTTTGTCAATTAAAAAAAAAATACGCATCGTGCTGTGCTGTTTGTGTTTGCTTGAGTGCATTCGCGCGCTCTCGCTTTCTCCACTTTACAATTTTTTTGTTATTATTTATCTATTCCTGAGAGTTTATGTTATTTTTTATTTGTTTATTTAAATGAAGTCGACCAGTTGCCTGCCCTTCCTTCCATTATCCGTCACCGAGACAAACTGAACAAAGTTCTGAGGTCGACCTTGTAAAGATAAGGATTCAGGTCTGTCTGCTGTTTACCTTTGCTCCTGCGCACACTGCCCTTCTCTCCACATTTATGTGTTTGTTTGTTTGTCTATCTAATCTTTTGGGTTTTTATTTCTAATGAGGTCGACCAGTTGTCTATTTATTATTTTTTTTACTACGCATCAAGCTGCGCTGCTTGTCTTTGCTCCTGTGTGCTCGCGCACTCTCGCCTTTTCCACTTATTTTTATTTTTGATTTATTTTTGATTTATTTTGTCAATTTAAAAAAAAAAACGCATCGTGCTGTGCTGTTTGTGTTTGCTTGAGTGCATTCGCGCGCTCTCGCTTTCTCCACTTTACAATTTTTTTGTTATTATTTATCTATTCCTGAGAGTTTATCTTATTTTTTATTTGTTTATTTAAATGAAGTCGACCAGTTGCCTGCCCTTCCTTCCATTATCCGTCACCGAGACAAACTGAACAAAGTTCTGAGGTCGACCTTGTAAAGATAAGGATTCAGGTCTGTCTGCTGTTTACCTTTGCTCCTGCGCGCACTGCCCTTCTCTCCACATTTATGTGTTTGTTTGTTTGTCTATCTAATCTTTTGGGTTTTTATTTCTAATGAGGTCGACCAGTTGTCTATTTATTATTTTTTTTACTACGCATCAAGCTGCGCTGCTTGTCTTTGCTCCTGTGTGCTCGGGCACTCTCGCCTTTTCCACTTATTTTTATTTTTGATTTATTTTTGATTTATTTTGTCAATTTAAAAAAAAACTCATCGTGCTGTGCTGTTTGTGTTTGCTTGAGTGCATTCGCGCGCTCTCGCTTTCTCCACTTTACAATTTTTTTGTTATTATTTATCTATTCCTGAGAGTTTATCTTATTTTTTATTTGTTTATTTAAATGAAGTCGACCAGTTGCCTGCCCTTCCTTCCATTATCCGTCACCGAGACAAACTGAACAAAGTTCTGAGGTCGACCTTGTAAAGATAAGGATTCAGGTCTGTCTGCTGTTTACCTTTGCTCCTGCGCGCACTGCCCTTCTCTCCACATTTATGTGTTTGTTTGTTTGTCTATCTAATCTTTTGGGTTTTTATTTCTAATGAGGTCGACCAGTTGTCTATTTATTATTTTTTTTACTACGCATCAAGCTGCGCTGCTTGTCTTTGCTCCTGTGTGCTCGCGCACTCTCGCCTTTTCCACTTATTTTTATTTTTGATTTATTTTTGATTTATTTTGTCAATTTAAAAAAAAACGCATCGTGCTGTGCTGTTTGTGTTTGCTTGAGTGCATTCGCGTGCTCTCGCTTTCTCCACTTTACAATTTTTTTGTTATTATTTATCTATTCCTGAGAGTTTATCTTATTTTTTATTTGTTTATTTAAATGAAGTCGACCAGTTGCCTGCCCTTCCTTCCATTATCCGTCACCGAGACAAACTGAACAAAGTTCTGAGGTCGACCTTGTAAAGATAAGGATTCAGGTCTGTCTGCTGTTTACCTTTGCTCCTGCGCGCACTGCCCTTCTCTCCACATTTATGTGTTTGTTTGTTTGTCTATCTAATCTTTTGGGTTTTTATTTCTAATGAGGTCGACCAGTTGTCTATTTATTATTTTTTTTACTACGCATCAAGCTGCGCTGCTTGTCTTTGCTCCTGTGTGCTCGCGCACTCTCGCCTTTTCCACTTATTTTTATTTTTGATTTATTTTTGATTTATTTTGTCAATTTAAAAAAAAATACGCATCGTGCTGTGCTGTTTGTGTTTGCTTGAGTGCATTCGCGCGCTCTCGCTTTCTCCACTTTACAATTTTTTTGTTATTATTTATCTATTCCTGAGAGTTTATCGTATTTTTTATTTGTTTATTTAAATGAAGTCGACCAGTTGCCTGCCCTTCCTTCCATTATCCGTCACCGAGACAAACTGAACAAAGTTCTGAGGTCGACCTTGTAAAGATAAGGATTCAGGTCTGTCTGCTGTTTACCTTTGCTCCTGCGCGCACTGCCCTTCTCTCCACATTTATGTGTTTGTTTGTTTGTCTATCTAATCTTTTGGGTTTTTATTTCTAATGAGGTCGACCAGTTGTCTATTTATTATTTTTTTTACTACGCATCAAGCTGCGCTGCTTGTCTTTGCTCCTGTGTGCTCGCGCACTCTCGCCTTTTCCACTTATTTTTATTTTTGATTTATTTTTGATTTATTTTGTCAATTTAAAAAAAAACACGCATCGTGCTGTGCTGTTTGTGTTTGCTTGAGTGCATTCGCGCGCTCTCGCTTTCTCCACTTTACAATTTTTTTGTTATTATTTATCTATTCCTGAGAGTTTATCTTATTTTTTATTTGTTTATTTAAATGAAGTCGACCAGTTGCCTGCCCTTCCTTCCATTATCCGTCACCGAGACAAACTGAACAAAGTTCTGAGGTCGACCTTGTAAAGATAAGGATTCAGGTCTGTCTGCTGTTTACCTTTGCTCCTGCGCGCACTGCCCTTCTCTCCACATTTATGTGTTTGTTTGTTTGTCTATCTAATCTTTTGGGTTTTTATTTCTAATGAGGTCGACCAGTTGTCTATTTATTATTTTTTTTACTACGCATCAAGCTGCGCTGCTTGTCTTTGCTCCTGTGTGCTCGCGCACTCTCGCCTTTTCCACTTATTTTTATTTTTGATTTATTTTTGATTTATTTTGTCAATTTAAAAAAAAATACGCATCGTGCTGTGCTGTTTGTGTTTGCTTGAGTGCATTCGCGCGCTCTCGCTTTCTCCACTTTACAATTTTTTTGTTATTATTTATCTATTCCTGAGAGTTTATCTTATTTTTATTTGTTTATTTAAATGAAGTCGACCAGTTGCCTGCCCTTCCTTCCATTATCCGTCACCGAGACAAACTGAACAAAGTTCTGAGGTCGACCTTGTAAAGATAAGGATTCAGGTCTGTCTGCTGTTTACCTTTGCTCCTGCGCGCACTGCCCTTCTCTCCACATTTATGTGTTTGTTTGTTTGTCTATCTAATCTTTTGGGTTTTTATTTCTAATGAGGTCGACCAGTTGTCTATTTATTATTTTTTTTACTACGCATCAAGCTGCGCTGCTTGTCTTTGCTCCTGTGTGCTCGGGTACTCTCGCCTTTTCCACTTATTTTTATTTTTGATTTATTTTTGATTTATTTTGTCAATTTTAAAAAAAACACATCGTGCTGTGCTGTTTGTGTTTGCTTGAGTGCATTCGCGCGCTCTCGCTTTCTCCACTTTACAATTTTTTTGTTATTATTTATCTATTCCTGAGAGTTTATCTTATTTTTTATTTGTTTATTTAAATGAAGTCGACCAGTTGCCTGCCCTTCCTTCCATTATCCGTCACCGAGACAAACTGAACAAAGTTCTGAGGTCGACCTTGTAAAGATAAGGATTCAGGTCTGTCTGCTGTTTACCTTTGCTCCTGCGCGCACTGCCCTTCTCTCCACATTTATGTGTTTGTTTGTTTGTCTATCTAATCTTTTGGGTTTTTATTTCTAATGAGGTCGACCAGTTGTCTATTTATTATTTTTTTTACTACGCATCAAGCTGCGCTGCTTGTCTTTGCTCCTGTGTGCTCGCGCACTCTCGCCTTTTCCACTTATTTTTATTTTTGATTTATTTTTGATTTATTTTGTCAATTTTTAAAAAATTACGCATCGTGCTGTGCTGTTTGTGTTTGCTTGAGTGCATTCGCGCGCTCTCGCTTTCTCCACTTTACAATTTTTTTGTTATTATTTATCTATTCCTGAGAGTTTATCTTATTTTTTATTTGTTTATTTAAATGAAGTCGACCAGTTGCCTGCCCTTCTTCCATTATCCGTCACCGAGACAAACTGAACAAAGTTCTGAGGTCGACCTTGTAAAGATAAGGATTCAGGTCTGTCTGCTGTTTACCTTTGCTCCTGCCGCACTGCCCTTCTCTCCACATTTATGTGTTTGTTTGTTTGTCTATCTAATCTTTTGGGTTTTTATTTCTAATGAGGTCGACCAGTTGTCTATTTATTATTTTTTTTACTACGCATCAAGCTGCGCTGCTTGTCTTTGCTCCTGTGTGCTCGCCACTCTCGCCTTTTCCACTTATTTTTATTTTTGATTTATTTTTGATTTATTTTGTCAATTTTTAAAAAAATAGCATCGTGCTGTGCTGTTTGTGTTTGCTTGAGTGCATTCGCGCGCTCTCGCTTTCTCCACTTTACAATTTTTTGTTATTATTTATCTATTCCTGAGAGTTTATCGTATTTTTTATTTGTTTATTTAAATGAAGTCGACCAGTTGCCTGCCCTTCCTTCCATTATCCGTCACCGAGACAAACTGAACAAATTTCTGAGGTCGACCTTGTAAAGATAAGGATTCAGGTCTGTCTGCTGTTTACCTTTGCTCCTGCGCGCACTGCCCTTCTCTCCACATTTATGTGTTTGTTTGTTTGTCTATCTAATCTTTTGTGTTTTTATTTCTAATGAGGTCGACCAGTTGTCTATTTATTATTTTTTTTACTACGCATCAAGCTGCGCTGCTTGTCTTTGCTCCTGTGTGCTCGGCACTCTCGTCTTTTCCACTTATTTTTATTTTTGATTTATTTTTGATTTATTTTGTCAATTTAAAAAAAAACGCATCGTGCTGTGCTGTTTGTGTTTGCTTGAGTGCATTCGCGCGCTCTCGCTTTCTCCACTTTACAATTTTTTTGTTATTATTTATCTATTCCTGAGAGTTTATCTTATTTTTTATTTGTTTATTTAAATGAAGTCGACCAGTTGCCTGCCCTTCCTTCCATTATCCCTCACCGAGACAAACTGAACAAAGTTCTGAGGTCGACCTTGTAAAGATAAGGATTCAGGTCTGTCTGCTGTTTACCTTTGCTCCTGCGCGCACTGCCCTTCTCTCCACATTTATGTGTTTGTTTGTTTGTCTATCTAATCTATTGGGTTTTTATTTCTAATGAGGTCGACCAGTTGTCTATTTATTATTTTTTTTACTACGCATCAAGCTGCGCTGCTTGTCTTTGCTCCTGTGTGCTCGCGCACTCTCGCCTTTTCCACTTATTTTTATTTTTGATTTATTTTTGATTTATTTTGTCAATTTTTAAAAAAAATACGCATCGTGCTGTGCTGTTTGTGTTTGCTTGAGTGCATTCGCGCGCTCTCTCTTTCTCCACTTTACAATTTTTTTGTTATTATTTATCTATTCCTGAGAGTTTATCTTATTTTTTATTTGTTTATTTAAATGAAGTCGACCAGTTGCCTGCCCTTCCTTCCATTATCCGTCACCGAGACAAACTGAACAAAGTTCTGAGGTCGACCTTGTAAAGATAAGGATTCAGGTCTGTCTGCTGTTTACCTTTGCTACTGCGCGCACTGCCCTTCTCTCCACATTTATGTGTTTGTTTGTTTGTCTATCTAATCTTTTGGGTTTTTATTTCTAATGAGGTCGACCAGTTGTCTATTTATTATTTTTTTTACTACGCATCAAGCTGCGCTGCTTGTCTTTGCTCCTGTGTGCTCGCGCACTCTCGCCTTTTCCACTTATTTTTATTTTTGATTTATTTTTGATTTATTTTGTCAATTTAAAAAAAAATACGCATCGTGCTGTGCTGTTTGTGTTTGCTTGAGTGCATTCGCGCGCTCTCGCTTTCTCCACTTTACAATTTTTTTGTTATTATTTATCTATTCCTGAGAGTTTATGTTATTTTTTATTTGTTTATTTAAATGAAGTCGACCAGTTGCCTGCCCTTCCTTCCATTATCCGTCACCGAGACAAACTGAACAAAGTTCTGAGGTCGACCTTGTAAAGATAAGGATTCAGGTCTGTCTGCTGTTTACCTTTGCTCCTGCGCGCACTGCCCTTCTCTCCACATTTATGTGTTTGTTTGTTTGTCTATCTAATCTTTTGGGTTTTTATTTCTAATGAGGTCGACCAGTTGTCTATTTATTATTTTTTTTACTACGCATCAAGCTGCGCTGCTTGTCTTTGCTCCTGTGTGCTCGCGCACTCTCGCCTTTTCCACTTATTTTTATTTTTGATTTATTTTTGATTTATTTTGTCAATTAAAAAAAAATACGCATCGTGCTGTGCTGTTTGTGTTTGCTTGAGTGCATTCGCGCGCTCTCGCTTTCTCCACTTTACAATTTTTTTGTTATTATTTATCTATTCCTGAGAGTTTATGTTATTTTTTATTTGTTTATTTAAATGAAGTCGACCAGTTGCCTGCCCTTCCTTCCATTATCCGTCACCGAGACAAACTGAACAAAGTTCTGAGGTCGACCTTGTAAAGATAAGGATTCAGGTCTGTCTGCTGTTTACCTTTGCTCTTGCGCACACTGCCCTTCTCTCCACATTTATGTGTTTGTTTGTTTGTCTATCTAATCTTTTGGGTTTTTATTTCTAATGAGGTCGACCAGTTGTCTATTTATTATTTTTTTTACTACGCATCAAGCTGCGCTGCTTGTCTTTGCTCCTGTGTGCTCGGGCACTCTCGCCTTTTCCACTTATTTTTATTTTTGATTTATTTTTGATTTATTTTGTCAATTTAAAAAAAAAAACGCATCGTGCTGTGCTGTTTGTGTTTGCTTGAGTGCATTCGCGCGCTCTCGCTTTCTCCACTTTACAATTTTTTTGTTATTATTTATCTATTCCTGAGAGTTTATCTTATTTTTTATTTGTTTATTTAAATGAAGTCGACCAGTTGCCTGCCCTTCCTTCCATTATCCGTCACCGAGACAAACTGAACAAAGTTCTGAGGTCGACCTTGTAAAGATAAGGATTCAGGTCTGTCTGCTGTTTACCTTTGCTCCTGCGCGCACTGCCCTTCTCTCCACATTTATGTGTTTGTTTGTTTGTCTATCTAATCTTTTGGGTTTTTATTTCTAATGAGGTCGACCAGTTGTCTATTTATTATTTTTTTTACTACGCATCAAGCTGCGCTGCTTGTCTTTGCTCCTGTGTGCTCGCGCACTCTCGCCTTTTCCACTTATTTTTATTTTTGATTTATTTTTGATTTATTTTGTCAATTTAAAAAAAAACTCATCGTGCTGTGCTGTTGTGTTTGCTTGAGTGCATTCGCGCGCTCTCGCTTTATCCACTTTACAATTTTTTTGTTATTATTTATCTATTCCTGAGAGTTTATCTTATTTTTTATTTGTTTATTTAAATGAAGTCGACCAGTTGCCTGCCCTTCCTTCCATTATCCGTCACCGAGACAAACTGAACAAAGTTCTGAGGTCGACCTTGTAAAGATAAGGATTCAGGTCTGTCTGCTGTTTACCTTTGCTCCTGCGCGCACTGCCCTTCTCTCCACATTTATGTGTTTGTTTGTTTGTCTATCTAATCTTTTGGGTTTTTATTTCTAATGAGGTCGACCAGTTGTCTATTTATTATTTTTTTTACTACGCATCAAGCTGCGCTGCTTGTCTTTGCTCCTGTGTGCTCGCGCACTCTCGCCTTTTCCACTTATTTTTATTTTTGATTTATTTTTGATTTATTTTGTCAATTTAAAAAAAAACGCATCGTGCTGTGCTGTTTGTGTTTGCTTGAGTGCATTCGCGCGCTCTCGCTTTCTCCACTTTACAATTTTTTTGTTATTATTTATCTATTCCTGAGAGTTTATCTTATTTTTTATTTGTTTATTTAAATGAAGTCGACCAGTTGCCTGCCCTTCCTTCCATTATCCGTCACCGAGACAAACTGAACAAGTTCTGAGGTCGACCTTGTAAAGATAAGGATTCAGGTCTGTCTGCTGTTTACCTTTGCTCTTGCGCGCACTGCCCTTCTCTCCACATTTATGTGTTTGTTTGTTTGTCTATCTAATCTTTTGGGTTTTTATTTCTAATGAGGTCGACCAGTTGTCTATTTATTATTTTTTTTACTACGCATCAAGCTGCGCTGCTTGTCTTTGCTCCTGTGTGCTCGCGCACTCTCGCCTTTTCCACTTATTTTTATTTTTGATTTATTTTTGATTTATTTTGTCAATTTAAAAAAAAATACGCATCGTGCTGTGCTGTTTGTGTTTGCTTGAGTGCATTCGCGCGCTCTCGCTTTCTCCACTTTACAATTTTTTTGTTATTATTTATCTATTCCTGAGAGTTTATCTTATTTTTTATTTGTTTATTTAAATGAAGTCGACCAGTTGCCTGCCCTTCCTTCCATTATCCGTCACCGAGACAAACTGAACAAAGTTCTGAGGTCGACCTTGTAAAGATAAGGATTCAGGTCTGTCTGCTGTTTACCTTTGCTCCTGCGCGCACTGCCCTTCTCTCCACATTTATGTGTTTGTTTGTTTGTCTATCTAATCTTTTGGGTTTTTATTTCTAATGAGGTCGACCAGTTGTCTATTTATTATTTTTTTTACTACGCATCAAGCTGCGCTGCTTGTCTTTGCTCCTGTGTGCTCGCGCACTCTCGCCTTTTCCACTTATTTTTATTTTTGATTTATTTTTGATTTATTTTGTCAATTTAAAAAAAATACGCATCGTGCTGTGCTGTTTTTGTTTGCTTGAGTGCATTCGCGCACTCTCGCTTTCTCCACTTTACAATTTTTTGTTATTATTTATCTATTCCTGAGAGTTTATCTTATTTTTTATTTGTTTATTTAAATGAAGTCGACCAGTTGCCTGCCCTTCCTTCCATTATCCGTCACCGAGACAAACTGAACAAAGTTCTGAGGTCGACCTTGTAAAGATAAGGATTCAGGTCTGTCTGCTGTTTACCTTTGCTCCTGCGCGCACTGCCCTTCTCTCCACATTTATGTGTTTGTTTGTTTGTCTATCTAATCTTTTGGGTTTTTATTTCTAATGAGGTCGACCAGTTGTCTATTTATTATTTTTTTTACTACGCATCAAGCTGCGCTGCTTGTCTTTGCTCCTGTGTGCTCGCGCACTCTCGCCTTTTCCACTTATTTTTATTTTTGATTTATTTTTGATTTATTTTGTCAATTTAAAAAAAAATACGCATCGTGCTGTGCTGTTTGTGTTTGCTTGAGTGCATTCGCGCGCTCTCGCTTTCTCCACTTTACAATTTTTTGTTATTTATTTATCTATTCCTGAGAGTTTATCTTATTTTTTATTTGTTTATTTAAATGAAGTCGACCAGTTGCCTGCCCTTCCTTCCATTATCCGTCACCGAGACAAACTGAACAAAGTTCTGAGGTCGACCTTGTAAAGATAAGGATTCAGGTCTGTCTGCTGTTTACCTTTGCTCCTGCGCGCACTGCCCTTCTCTCCACATTTATGTGTTTGTTTGTTTGTCTATCTAATCTTTTGGGTTTTTATTTCTAATGAGGTCGACCAGTTGTCTATTTATTATTTTTTTTACTACGCATCAAGCTGCGCTGCTTGTCTTTGCTCCTGTGTGCTCGCGCACTCTCGCCTTTTCCACTTATTTTTATTTTTGATTTATTTTTGATTTATTTTGTCAATTTAAAAAAAAATACGCATCGTGCTGTGCTGTTTGTGTTTGCTTGAGTGCATTCGCGCGCTCTCGCTTTCTCCACTTTACAATTTTTTGTTATTATTTATCTATTCCTGAGAGTTTATCTTATTTTTTATTTGTTTATTTAAATGAAGTCGACCAGTTGCCTGCCCTTCCTTCCATTATCCGTCACCGAGACAAACTGAACAAAGTTCTGAGGTCGACCTTGTAAAGATAAGGATTCAGGTCTGTCTGCTGTTTACCTTTGCTCCTGCGCGCACTGCCCTTCTCTCCACATTTATGTGTTTGTTTGTTTGTCTATCTAATCTTTTGGGTTTTTATTTCTAATGAGGTCGACCAGTTGTCTATTTATTATTTTTTTTATTACGCATCAAGCTGCGCTGCTTGTCTTTGCTCCTGTGTGCTCGCGCACTCTCGCCTTTTCCACTTATTTTTATTTTTGATTTATTTTTGATTTATTTTGTCAATTTAAAAAAAATACGCATCGTGCTGTGCTGTTTGTGTTTGCTTGAGTGCATTCGCGCGCTCTCGCTTTCTCCACTTTACAATTTTTTTGTTATTATTTATCTATTCCTGAGAGTTTATCTTATTTTTTATTTGTTTATTTAAATGAAGTCGACCAGTTGCCTGCCCTTCCTTCCATTATCCGTCACCGAGACAAACTGAACAAAGTTCTGAGGTCGACCTTGTAAAGATAAGGATTCAGGTCTGTCTGCTGTTTACCTTTGCTCCTGCGCGCACTGCCCTTCTCTCCACATTTATGTGTTTGTTTGTTTGTCTATCTAATCTTTTGGGTTTTTATTTCTAATGAGGTCGACCAGTTGTCTATTTATTATTTTTTTTACTACGCATCAAGCTGCGCTGCTTGTCTTTGCTCCTGTGTGCTCGCGCACTCTCGCCTTTTCCACTTATTTTTATTTTTGATTTATTTTTGATTTATTTTGTCAATTTAAAAAAAACACATCGTGCTGTGCTGTTTGTGTTTGCTTGAGTGCATTCGCGCGCTCTCGCTTTCTCCACTTTACAATTTTTTTGTTATTATTTATCTATTCCTGAGAGTTTATCTTATTTTTTATTTGTTTATTTAAATGAAGTCGACCAGTTGCCTGCCTTCCTTCCATTATCCGTCACCGAGACAAACTGAACAAAGTTCTGAGGTCGACCTTGTAAAGATAAGGATTCAGGTCTGTCTGCTGTTTACCTTTGCTCCTGCGCGCACTGCCCTTCTCTCCACATTTATGTGTTTGTTTGTTTGTCTATCTAATCTTTTGGGTTTTTATTTCTAATGAGGTCGACCAGTTGTCTATTTATTATTTTTTTTACTACGCATCAAGCTGCGCTGCTTGTCTTTGCTCCTGTGTGCTCGCGCACTCTCGCCTTTTCCACTTATTTTTATTTTTGATTTATTTTTGATTTATTTTGTCAATTTTTAAAAAATACGCATCGTGCTGTGCTGTTTGTGTTTGCTTGAGTGCATTCGCGCGCTCTCGCTTTCTCCACTTTACAATTTTTTTGTTATTATTTATCTATTCCTGAGAGTTTATCTTATTTTTTATTTGTTATTTAAATGAAGTCGACCAGTTGCCTGCCCTTCCTTCCATTATCCGTCACCGAGACAAACTGAACAAAGTTCTGAGGTCGACCTTGTAAAGATAAGGATTCAGGTCTGTCTGCTGTTTACCTTTGCTCCTGCGCGCACTGCCCTTCTCTCCACATTTATGTGTTTGTTTGTTTGTCTATCTAATCTTTTGGGTATTTATTTCTAATGAGGTCGACCAGTTGTCTATTTATTATTTTTTTTACTACGCATCAAGCTGCGCTGCTTGACTTTGCTCCTGTGTGCTCGCGCACTCTCGCCTTTTCCACTTATTTTTATTTTTGATTTATTTTTGATTTATTTTGTCAATTTTTTAAAAAAATAGCATCGTGCTGTGCTGTTTTTGTTTGCTTGAGTGCATTCGCGCGCTCTCGCTTTCTCCACTTTACAATATTTTTGTTATTATTTATCTATTCCTGAGAGTTTATCGTATTTTTTATTTGATTATTTAAATGAAGTCGACCAGTTGCCTGCCCTTCCTTCCATTATCCGTCACCGAGACAAACTGAACAAATTTCTGAGGTCGACCTTGTAAAGATAAGGATTCAGGTCTATCTGCTGTTTACCTTTGCTCCTGCGCGCACTGCCCTTCTCCCCACATTTATGTGTTTGTTTGTTTGTCTATCTAATCTTTTGTGTTTTTATTTCTAATGAGGTCGACCAGTTGTCTATTTATTATTTTTTTTACTACGCATCAAGCTGCGCTGCTTGTCTTTGCTCCTGTGTGCTCGGGCACTCTCGTCTTTTCCACTTATTTTTATTTTTGATTTATTTTTGATTTATTTTGTCAATTTATAAAAAAAAAACGCATCGTGCTGTGCTGTTTGTGTTTGCTTGAGTGCATTCGCGCGCTCTCGCTTTCTCCACTTTACAATTTTTTTGTTATTATTTATCTATTCCTGAGAGTTTATCTTATTTTTTATTTGTTTATTTAAATGAGGTCGACCAGTTGCCTGCCCTTCCTTCCATTATCCCTCACCGAGACAAACTGAACAAATTTCTGAGGTCGACCTTGTAAAGATAAGGATTCAGGTCTGTCTGCTGTTTACCTTTGCTCCTGCGCGCACTGCCCTTCTCTCCACATTTATGTGTTTGTTTGTTTGTCTATCTAATCTTTTGGGTTTTTATTTCTAATGAGGTCGACCAGTTGTCTATTTATTATTTTTTTTACTACGCATCAAGCTGCGCTGCTTGTCTTTGCTCCTGTGTGCTCGCGCACTCTCCCTTTTCCACTTATTTTTATTTTTGATTTATTTTTGATTTATTTTGTCAATTTTTAAAAAAAATACGCATCGTGCTGTGCTGTTTGTGTTTGCTTGAGTGCATTCGCGCGCTCTCTCTTTCTCCACTTTACAATTTTTTTGTTATTATTTATCTATTCCTGAGAGTTTATCTTATTTTTTATTTGTTTATTTAAATGAAGTCGACCAGTTGCCTGCCCTTCCTTCCATTATCCGTCACCGAGACAAACTGAACAAAGTTCTGAGGTCGACCTTGTAAAGATAAGGATTCAGGTCTGTCTGCTGTTTACCTTTGCTCCTGCGCGCACTGCCATTCTCTCCACATTTATGTGTTTGTTTGTTTGTCTATCTAATCTTTTGGGTTTTTATTTCTAATGAGGTCGACCAGTTGTCTATTTACTATTTTTTTTTACTACGCATCAAGCTGCGCTGCTTGTCTTTGCTGCTGTGTGCTCGCGCACTCTCGTCTTTTACACTTATTTTTATTTTTGATTTATTTTGATTTATTTTGTCAATTTAAAAAAAAATACGCATCGTGCTGTGCTGTTTGTGTTTGCTTGAGTGCATTCGCGCGCTCTCGCTTTCTCCACTTTACAAATTTTGTTATTATTTATCTATTCCTGAGAGTTTATCGTTATTTTTTATTTGTTTATTTAAATGAAGTCGACCAGTTGCCTGCCCTTCCTTCCATTATCCGTCACCGAGACAAACTGAACAAAGTTCTGAGGTCGACCTTGTAAAGATAAGGATTCAGGTCTGTCTGCTGTTTACCTTTGCTCCTGCGCGCACTGCCCTTCTCCCCACATTTATGTGTTTGTTTGTTTGTCTATCTAAACTTTTGGGTTTTTATTTCTAATGAGGTCGACCAGTTGTCTATTTATTATTTTTTTTACTACGCATCAAGCTGCGCTGCTTGTCTTTGCTCCTGTGTGCTCGCGCACTCTCGCCTTTTCCACTTATTTTTATTTTTGATTTATTTTTGATTTATTTTGTCAATTTAAAAAAAAAATACGCATCGTGCTGTGCTGTTTGTGTTTGCTTGAGTGCATTCGCGCGCTCTCGCTTTCTCCACTTTACAATTTTTTTTTATTATTTATCTATTCCTGAGAGTTTATCTTATTTTTTATTTGTTTATTTAAATGAAGTCGACCAGTTGCCTGCCCTTCCTTCCATTATCCGTCACCGAGACAAACTGAACAAAGTTCTGAGGTCGACCTTGTAAAGATAAGGATTCAGGTCTGTCTGCTGTTTACCTTTGCTCCTGCGCGCACTGCCCTTCTCTCCACATTTATGTGTTTGTTTGTTTGTCTATCTAATCTTTTGGGTTTTTATTTCTAATGAGGTCGACCAGTTGTCTATTTATTATTTTTTTTACTACGCATCAAGCTGCGCTGCTTGTCTTTGCTCCTGTGTGCTCGCGCACTCTCGCCTTTTCCACTTATTTTTATTTTTGATTTATTTTTGATTTATTTTGTCAATTTAAAAAAAAATACGCATCGTGCTGTGCTGTTTGTGTTTGCTTGAGTGCATTCGCGCGCTCTCGCTTTCTCCACTTTACAATTTTTTTGTTATTATTTATCTATTCCTGAGAGTTTATCTTATTTTTTATTTGTTTATTTAAATGAAGTCGACCAGTTGCCTGCCCTTCCTTCCATTATCCGTCACCGAGACAAACTGAACAAAGTTCTGAGGTCGACCTTGTAAAGATAAGGATTCAGGTCTGTCTGCTGTTTACCTTTGCTCCTGCGCGCACTGCCCTTCTCTCCACATTTATGTGTTTGTTTGTTTGTCTATCTAATCTTTTGGGTTTTTATTTCTAATGAGGTCGACCAGTTGTCTATTTATTATTTTTTTTTACTACGCATCAAGCTGCGCTGCTTGTCTTTGCTCCTGTGTGCTCGCGCACTCTCGCCTTTTCCACTTATTTTTATTTTTGATTTATTTTTGATTTATTTTGTCAATTTAAAAAAAATACGCATCGTGCTGTGCTGTTTTTGTTTGCTTGAGTGCATTCGCGCGCTCTCGCTTTCTCCACTTTACAATTTTTTTGTTATTATTTATCTATTCCTGAGAGTTTATCTATTTTTTATTTGTTTATTTAAATGAAGTCGACCAGTTGCCTGCCCTTCCTTCCATTATCCGTCACCGAGACAAACTGAACAAAGTTCTGAGGTCGACCTTGTAAAGATAAGGATTCAGGTCTGTCTGCTGTTTACCTTTGCTCCTGCGCGCACTGCCCTTCTCTCCACATTTATGTGTTTGTTTGTTTGTCTATCTAATCTTTTGGGTTTTTATTTCTAATGAGGTCGACCAGTTGTCTATTTATTATTTTTTTTACTACGCATCAAGCTGCGCTGCTTGTCTTTGCTCCTGTGTGCTCGGCACTCTCGCCTTTTCCACTTATTTTTATTTTTGATTTATTTTTGATTTATTTTGTCAATTTTAAAAAAAACACGCATCGTGCTGTGCTGTTTGTGTTTGCTTGAGTGCATTCGCGCGCTCTCGCTTTCTCCACTTTACAATTTTTTTGTTATTATTTATCTATTCCTGAGAGTTTATCTTATTTTTTATTTGTTTATTTAAATGAAGTCGACCAGTTGCCTGCCCTTCCTTCCATTATCCGTCACCGAGACAAACTGAACAAAGTTCTGAGGTCGACCTTGTAAAGATAAGGATTCAGGTCTGTCTGCTGTTTACCTTTGCTCCTGCGCGCACTGCCCTTCTCTCCACATTTATGTGTTTGTTTGTTTGTCTATCTAATCTTTTGGGTTTTTATTTCTAATGAGGTCGACCAGTTGTCTATTTATTATTTTTTTTACTACGCATCAAGCTGCGCTGCTTGTCTTTGCTCCTGTGTGCTCGCGCACTCTCGCCTTTTCCACTTATTTTTATTTTTGATTTATTTTTGATTTATTTTGTCAATTTAAAAAATACGCATCGTGCTGTGCTGTTTGTGTTTGCTTGAGTGCATTCGCGCGCTCTCGCTTTCTCCACTTTACAATTTTTTTGTTATTATTTATCTATTCCTGAGAGTTTATCTTATTTTTTATTTGTTTATTTAAATGAAGTCGACCAGTTGCCTGCCCTTCTTCCATTATCCGTCACCGAGACAAACTGAACAAAGTTCTGAGGTCGACCTTGTAAAGATAAGGATTCAGGTCTGTCTGCTGTTTACCTTTGCTCCTGCCGCACTGCCCTTCTCTCCACATTTATGTGTTTGTTTGTTTGTCTATCTAATCTTTTGGGTTTTTATTTCTAATGAGGTCGACCAGTTGTCTATTTATTATTTTTTTTACTACGCATCAAGCTGCGCTGCTTGTCTTTGCTCCTGTGTGCTCGCCACTCTCGCCTTTTCCACTTATTTTTATTTTTGATTTATTTTTGATTTATTTTGTCAATTGAAAAAAAAATACGCATCGTGCTGTGCTGTTTGTGTTTGCTTGAGTGCATTCGCGCGCTCTCGCTTTCTCCACTTTACAATTTTTTTTGTTAT